>NC_060181.1:26990076-27122773 GCF_021184085.1 Oncorhynchus gorbuscha | reverse complement strand
TCTCTCATTCTGTCTCTCCACCATCTCTCACTCTCTCTCTCTCCCCTTCCGTGTCTCCCTCTGTCTCTCCACCGTCTCCTCACTCTATCTCTCCCTCCGTCTCTTCCTCCGTCTCTCTCCATCTCTCCACCGTCTCTCACTTTATCTCTCACTCTCTCTCTCCATCCGTGTCTCCCTCCGTCTCTCCCTCTGTCTCTCCACCGTCTCTCCCTCCGTCTCTCCCCCGTCTCTCCCTCTGTCTCTCCACTGTCTCTCACATTATCTCTCACTCTCTCTCTCCATCCGTGTCTCCCTCCGTCTCTCCCTCCGTCTCTCCACCGTCTCTCCACCTTCTCTCCCTCCGTCTCTCCCTCCGTCTCCCTCGTCTCTCCGCCGTCTCTCACTCCATCTCTCACTCCATCTTCTCTCTCTCTCATTCTGTCTCTCCACCATCTCTCACTCTATCTCTCACCTTCTCTCCTTCCGTATCTCCCTCTGTCTCTCCACCGTCTCTCACTCTCTCTCCCTCCGTCTCTCCCTCCGTCTCTCCTCTGTCTCATCCTCTGTCTCTCTCCGTCTCTCCACCGTCTCTCCACCATCTCTCCACCGTCTCCCCACCGTCTCTCCCTCCGTCTCTCCCCTCCGCTCTCCCTCCGTCTCTCCCTCCATCTCTCCTCCGTCTCTCCCTCGTCTCTCCACCGTCTCTCACTCCATCTCTCACTCCATCTCTCACTCTCTCTCCCCTCCGTCTCTCCCTCTGTCTCTCCACCGTCTCTCACTTTATCTCTCACTCTCTCTCCATCCGTGTCTCCCTCCGTCTCTCCTCCGTCTCTCCCACCGTATCTCCACCGTCTCTCCCTCCGTCTCTCCCTCCGTCTCTCCCTCCGTCTCTCCCTCCGTCTCTCCACCGTCTCTCCACCGTCTCTCCCTCTGTCTCTCCCTCCGTCTCTCCACCGTCTCTCCTCTGTCTCTCCCTCCGTCTCTCCCTCTCTCTTCACCGTCTCTCCCTCCGTCTCTCCCACCGTATCTCCACCGTCTCTCCCTCCGTCTCTCCCTCCGTCTCTCCCTCCGTCTCTCCCTCCGTCTCTCCACCGTCTCTCCACCGTCTCTCCCTCTGTCTCTCCCTCCGTCTCTCCACCGTCTCTCCCTCTGTCTCTCCCTCCGTCTCTCCCTCTCTCTTCACCGTCTCTCCCTCCATCTCTCCCTCCGTCTCTCCCTCTCTCTTCACCGTCTCTCCCTCTGTCTCTCCCTCCGTCTCTCCCTCCGTCTCTCCACCGTCTCTCCACCGTCTCTCCCTCCGTCTCTCCCTCCGTCTCTCCCTGCGTCTCTCCGCCGTCTCTCACTCCATCTCTCACTCTTTCTCTCATTCTGTCTCTCCACCATCTCTCACTCTCTCTCCTTCCGTATCTCCCTCTGTCTCTCCACCGTCTCTCACTCTATCTCTCCCTCCGTCTCTTCCTCCGTCTCTCCCTCCATCTCTCCACCGTCTCTCACTTTATCTCTCACTCTCTCTCTCTCCATCCGTGTCTCCCTCCGTCTCTCCCTCTGTCTCTCCACCGTCTCTCCCTCCGTCTCTCCCCCCGTCTCTCCCTCTGTCTCTCCACTGTCTCTCACATTATCTCTCACTCTCTCTCTCCATCCGTGTCTCCCTCCGTGTCTCCCTCCGTCTCTCCCTCCGTCTCTCCCTCCATCTCTCCCTCCGTCTCTCCACCGTCTCTTCCTCCGTCTCTCCCTCCGTCTCTCCCTCCGTCTCTCCACCGTCTCTCCACCATCTCTCCCTCCGTCTCTCCCTCCGTTTCTCCCTCCGTCTCTCCCTCCGTCTCTCCCTGCGTCTCTCCACCGTCTCTCACTCCATCTCTCCCTCCGTCTCTCCACCGTCTCCCCACCGTCTCTCCCTCCATCTCTCCCTCCGTCTCTCCCTCCATCTCTCCCTCCATCTCTCCCTGCGTCTCTCCACCGTCTCTCACTCCATCTCTCACTCCATCTCTCACTCTCTCTCCCCCTCCGTCTCTCCCTCTGTCTCTCCACCATCTCTCACTTTATCTCTCACTCTCTCTCTCCATCCGTGTCTCCCTCCGTCTCTCCCTCTGTCTCTCCACCGTCTCTCCCTCTGTCTCTCCCCCCATCTCTCCCTCTGTCTCTCACTCTCTCTCCATCCGTGTCTCCCTCCGTCTCTCCCTTTGTCTCTCCACCGTCTCTCCCTCCCTCTCTCCCTCCGTCTCTCCCTCTCTCTTCACCGTCTTACCCTCTGGCTCTCCACCATCTCTCCCTCCGTCTCTCCCTCCGTCTCTTCCTCCGTCTCTCCCTCCGTCTCTCCACCGTCTCTCCACCGTCTCTCCCTCTGTCTCTCCCTCCGTCTCTCCCTCCGTCTCTCTCTCCACAGTCTCTCCACAGTCTCTCCACCGTCTCTCCCTCTGTCTCTCCCTCCGTCTCCACCGTCTCTCCCTCTGTCTCTTCACCGTCTTTCCCTCTGGCTCTCCACCGTCTCTCCCTCCGTCTCTCCCTCCGTCTCTCCCTCCGTCTCTCCCTCCATCTCTCCCTCCGTCTCTCCACCGTCTCTCCACCTTCTCTCCCTCCGTCTCTCCCTCCGTCTCCTGCGTCTCTCCCTCCGTCTCTCCTCCATCTCTCACTCCATCTCTCACTCTCTCTCTCATTCTGTCTCTCCACCATCTCTCACTCTATCTCTCACTCTCTCTCCCCTTCCGTATCTCCCTCTGTCTCTCCACCGTCTCTCCTCTCTCTCTCCCTCCGTCTCTCCCCTCCGTCTCTCCCTCCGTCTCTCCCTCTGTCTCATCCTCTGTCTCTCCCTCCGTCTCTCCACCGTCTCTCACTCCATCTCTCCCTCCGTCTCTCCACCGTCTCCCCACCGTCTCTCCCTCCATCTCTCCCTCCGTCTCTCCCTCCATCTCTCCCTCCATCTCTCCCTGCGTCTCTCCACCGTCTCTCACTCCATCTCTCACTCCATCTCTCACTCTCTCTCCCCCTCCGTCTCTCCCTCTGTCTCTCCACCATCTCTCACTTTATCTCTCACTCTCTCTCTCCATCCGTGTCTCCCTCCGTCTCTCCCTCTGTCTCTCCACCGTCTCTCCCTCTGTCTCTCCCCCCATCTCTCCCTCTGTCTCTCACTCTCTCTCCATCCGTGTCTCCCTCCGTCTCTCCCTTTGTCTCTCCACCGTCTCTCCCTCCCTCTCTCCCTCCGTCTCTCCCTCTCTCTTCACCGTCTTACCCTCTGGCTCTCCACCATCTCTCCCTCCGTCTCTCCCTCCGTCTCTTCCTCCGTCTCTCCCTCCGTCTCTCCACCGTCTCTCCACCGTCTCTCCCTCTGTCTCTCCCTCCGTCTCTCCCTCCGTCTCTCTCTCCACAGTCTCTCCACAGTCTCTCCACCGTCTCTCCCTCTGTCTCTCCCTCCGTCTCTCCACCGTCTCTCCCTCTGTCTCTTCACCGTCTTTCCCTCTGGCTCTCCACCGTCTCTCCCTCCGTCTCTCCCTCCGTCTCTCCCTCCGTCTCTCCCTCCATCTCTCCCTCCGTCTCTCCACCGTCTCTCCACCTTCTCTCCCTCCGTCTCTCCCTCCGTCTCTCCCTGCGTCTCTCCGCCGTCTCTCACTCCATCTCTCACTCCATCTCTCACTCTCTCTCTCATTCTGTCTCTCCACCATCTCTCACTCTATCTCTCACTCTCTCCCCTTCCGTATCTCCCTCTGTCTCTCCACCGTCTCTCACTCTCTCTCCCTCCGTCTCTCCCTCCGTCTCTCCCTCCGTCTCTCCCTCTGTCTCATCCTCTGTCTCTCCCTCCGTCTCTCCACCGTCTCTCCACCATCTCTCCACCGTCTCCCCACCGTCTCTCCCTCCATCTCTCCCTCCAACTCTCCCTCCGTCTCTCCCTCCATCTCTCCCTCCGTCTCTCCCTGCGTCTCTCCACCGTCTCTCACTCCATCTCTCACTCCATCTCTCACTCTCTCTCCCCCTCCGTCTCTCCCTCTGTCTCTCCACCGTCTCTCACTTTATCTCTCACTCTCTCTCCATCCGTGTCTCCTCCGTCTCTCCTCTGTCTCTCCACCGTCTCTCCCTCCGTCTCTCCCCCCGTCTCTCCCTCTGTCTCTCCACCGTCTCTCACTCTATCTCTCACTCTCTCTCCCCCTCCGTATCTCACTCTGTCTCTCCAACGTCTCTCACTCTATCTCTCACTCTCTCTCCATCCGTGTCTCCCTCCGTCTCTCCCTCTGTCTCTCCACCGTCTCTCCCTCCGTCTCTCCCTCCGTCTCTCCCTCTGGCTCTCCACCGTCTCTCCCTCCGTCTCTCCCTCCGTCTCTCCCTCCGTCTCTCCCTCCGTCTCTCCCTCCATCTCTCCCTCCGTCTCTCCACCGTCTCTCCCTCCGTCTCTCCCTCCGTCTCTCCCTCCGTCTCTCCACCGTCTCTCCACCGTCTCTCCCTCCGTCTCTCCCTCCGTTTCTCCCTCCGTCTCTCCCTCCGTCTCTCCCTGCGTCTCTCCACCGTCTCTCACTCCATCTCTCCCTCCGTCTCTCCACCGTCTCCCCACCGTCTCTCCCTCCATCTCTCCCTCCGTCTCTCCCTCCATCTCTCCCTCCGTCTCTCCCTGCGTCTCTCCACCGTCTCTCACTCCATCTCTCACTCCATCTCTCACTCTCTCTCCCCCTCCGTCTCTCCCTCTGTCTCTCCACCGTCTCTCACTTTATCTCTCACTCTCTCTCCATCCGTGTCTCCTCCGTCTCTCCTCTGTCTCTCCACCGTCTCTCCCTCTGTCTCTCCCCCCATCTCTCCCTCTGTCTCTCACTCTCTCTCCATCCGTGTCTCCATCCGTCTCTCCCTCTGTCTCTCCACCGTCTCTCCCTCCCTCTCTCCCTCCGTCTCTCCCTCTCTCTTCACCGTCTTACCCTCTGGCTCTCCACCATCTCTCCCTCCGTCTCTCCCTCCGTCTCTTCCTCTGTCTCTCCACCGTCTCTCCACCGTCTCTCCCTCTGTCTCTCCCTCCGTCTCTCCCTCCGTCTCTCTCTCCACAGTCTCTCCACAGTCTCTCCACCGTCTCTCCCTCTGTCTCTCCCTCCGTCTCTCCACCGTCTCTCCCTCTGTCTCTTCACCGTCTCTCCCTCTGGCTCTCCACCGTCTCTCCCTCCGTCTCTCCCTCCGTCTCTCCCTCCGTCTCTCCCTCCGTCTCTCCACCGTCTCTCCACCTTCTCTCCCTCCGTCTCTCCCTCCGTCTCTCCCTGCGTCTCTCCGCCGTCTCTCACTCCATCTCTCACTCCATCTCTCACTCTCTCTCTCAGTCTGTCTCTCCACCATCTCTCACTCTATCTCTCACTCTCTCTCCCCTTCCGTATCTCCCTCTGTCTCTCCACCGTCTCTCACTCTCTCCCTCCGTCTCTCCTCTGTCTCTCCCTCCGTCTCTCCCTCTGTCTCTCCCTCCGTCTCTCCCTCCGTCTCTCCACCGTCTCTCCACCATCTCTCCACCGTCTCCCCACCGTCTCTCCCTCCGTCTCTCCCTCCAACTCTCCCTCCGTCTCTCCCTCCATCTCTCCCTCCGTCTCTCCCTGCGTCTCTCCACCGTCTCTCACTCCATCTCTCACTCCATCTCTCACTCTCTCTCCCCCTCCGTCTCTCCCTCTGTCTCTCCACCGTCTCTCACTTTATCTCTCACTCTCTCTCTCCATCCGTGTCTCCCTCCGTCTCTCCCTCTGTCTCTCCACCGTCTCTCCCTCCGTCTCTCCCCCCATCTCTCCCTCTGTCTCTCCACCGTCTCTCACTCTATCTCTCCCTCCCTCTCTCCCTCCGTCTCTCCCTCCGTCTCTCCCTCCGTCTCTCCCTCCGTCTCTCCCTCCGTCTCTCCACCGTCTCTCCACCTTCTCTCCCTCCGTCTCTCCCTCCGTCTCTCCCTGCGTCTCTCCGCCGTCTCTCACTCCATCTCTCACTCCATCTCTCACTCTCTCTCTCATTCTGTCTCTCCACCATCTCTCACTCTATCTCTCACTCTCTCTCCCCTTCCGTATCTCCCTCTGTCTCTCCACCGTCTCTCACTCTCTCTCCCTCCGTCTCTCCCTCCGTCTCTCCCTCCGTCTCTCCCTCTGTCTCTCCCTCCGTCTCTCCCTCCGTCTCTCCACCGTCTCTCCACCATCTCTCCACCGTCTCCCCACCGTCTCTCCCTCCGTCTCTCCCTCCAACTCTCCCTCCGTCTCTCCCTCCGTCTCTTCCTCCGTCTCTCCCTCCATCTCTCCACCGTCTCTCACTTTATCTCTCACTCTCTCTCTCCATCCGTGTCTCCCTCCGTCTCTCCCTCTGTCTCTCCACCGTCTCTCCCTCTGTCTCTCCCCCGTCTCTCTCTCTGTCTCTCCACTGTCTCTCACATTATCTCTCACTCTCTCTCTCCATCCGTGTCTCCCTCCGTCTCTCCCTCCGTCTCTCCCTCCGTCTCTCCCTCCATCTCTCCCTCCGTCTCTCCACCGTCTCTCCCTCCGTCTCTCCCTCTGTCTCTCCCTCCGTCTCTCCACCGTCTCTCCACCATCTCTCCCTCCGTCTCTCCCTCCGTTTCTCCCTCCGTCTCTCCCTCCGTCTCTCCCTGCGTCTCTCCACCGTCTCTCACTCCATCTCTCCCTCCGTCTCTCCACCGTCTCCCCACCGTCTCTCCCTCCATCTCTCCCTCCGTCTCTCCCTCCATCTCTCCCTCCATCTCTCCCTGCGTCTCTCCACCGTCTCTCACTCCATCTCTCACTCCATCTCTCACTCTCTCTCCCCCTCCGTCTCTCCCTCTGTCTCTCCACCATCTCTCACTTTATCTCTCCTCTCTCTCTCCATCCGTGTCTCCCTCCGTCTCTCCCTCTGTCTCTCCACCGTCTCTCCCTCTGTCTCTCCCCCATCTCTCCCTCTGTCTCTCACTCTCTCTCCATCCGTGTCTCCCTCCGTCTCTCCCTCTGTCTCTCCACCGTCTCTCCCTCCCTCTCTCCCTCCGTCTCTCCCTCTCTCTTCACCGTCTTACCCTCTGGCTCTCCACCATCTCTCCCTCCGTCTCTCCCTCCATCTCTCACTCCATCTCTCACTCTCTCTCTCAGTCTGTCTCTCCACCATCTCTCACTCTATCTCTCACTCTCTCTCCCCTTCCGTATCTCCCTCTGTCTCTCCACCGTCTCTCACTCTCTCTCCCTCCGTCTCTCCCTCCGTCTCTCCCTCCGTCTCTCCCTCTGTCTCTCCCTCCGTCTCTCCCTCCGTCTCTCCACCGTCTCTCCACCATCTCTCCACCGTCTCCCCACCGTCTCTCCCTCCGTCTCTCCCTCCAACTCTCCCTCCGTATCTCCCTCCATCTCTCCCTCCGTCTCTCCCTGCGTCTCTCCACCGTCTCTCACTCCATCTCTCACTCCATCTCTCACTCTCTCTCCCCCTCCGTCTCTCCCTCTGTCTCTCCACCGTCTCTCACTTTATCTCTCACTCTCTCTCTCCATCCGTGTCTCCCTCCGTCTCTCCCTCTGTCTCTCCACCGTCTCTCCCTCCGTCTCTCCCCCCGTCTCTCCCTCTGTCTCTCCACCGTCTCTCACTCTATCTCTCCCTCCCTCTCTCCCTCCGTCTCTCCCTCCGTCTCTCCCTCCGTCTCTCCCTCCGTCTCTCCACCGTCTCTCCCTCCATCTCTCCCTCCGTCTCTCCATGCGTCTCTCCACCGTCTCTCACTCCGTCTCTCCCTCCGTCTCTCCCTCCGTCTCTCTCTCCACAGTCTCTCCACAGTCTCTCCACCGTCTCTCCCTCTGTCTCTCCCTCCGTCTCTCCACCGTCTCTCCCTCTGTCTCTCCCTCCGTCTCTCCCTCTCTCTTCACCGTCTCTCCCTCTGGCTCTCCACCGTCTCTCCACCGTCTCTCCCTCTGTCTCTCCCTCCGTCTCTCCACCGTCTCTCCCTCTGTCTCTCCCTCCGTCTCTCCCTCTCTCTTCACCGTCTCTCCCTCCGTCTCTCCCACCGTATCTCCACCGTCTCTCCCTCCGTCTCTCCCTCCGTCTCTCCCTCCGTCTCTCCCTCCGTCTCTCCACCGTCTCTCCACCGTCTCTCCACCGTCTCTCCCTCTGTCTCTCCCTCCGTCTCTCCACCGTCTCTCCCTCTGTCTCTCCCTCCGTCTCTCCCTCTCTCTTCACCGTCTCTCCCTCCGTCTCTCCCTCCGTCTCTCCCTCTCTCTTCACCGTCTCTCCCTCTGTCTCTCCCTCCGTCTCTCCCTCCGTCTCTCCACCGTCTCTCCACTGTCTCTCCCTCCGTCTCTCCCTCCGTCTCTCCCTGCGTCTCTCCGCCGTCTCTCACTCCATCTCTCACTCTTTCTCTCATTCTGTCTCTCCACCATCTCTCACTCTCTCTCCCCTTCCGTATCTCCCTCTGTCTCTCCACCGTCTCTCACTCTATCTCTCCCTCCGTCTCTTCCTCCGTCTCTCCCTCCATCTCTCCACCGTCTCTCACTTTATCTCTCACTCTCTCTCTCCATCCGTGTCTCCCTCCGTCTCTCCCTCTGTCTCTCCACCGTCTCTCCCTCCGTCTCTCCCCCCGTCTCTCCCTCTGTCTCTCCACCATCTCTCCCTCCGTCTCTCCCTCCGTCTCTCCCACCGTCTCTCCCTCCGTCTCTCCCACCGTCTCTCCCTCCGTCTCTCCCTCCGTCTCTCCACCGTCTCTCCACCGTCTCTCCCTCCGTCTCTCCCTCCGTCTCTCTCTCCACAGTCTCTCCACAGTCTCTCCACCGTCTCTCCCTCTGTCTCTCCCTCCGTCTCTCCACCGTCTCTCCCTCTGTCTCTCCCTCCGTCTCTCCCTCTCTCTTCACCGTCTCTCCCTCTGGCTCTCCACCGTCTCTCCCTCCGTCTCTCCCTCCGTCTCTCCCTCCGTCTCTCCCTCCGTCTCTCCACCGTCTCTCCACCTTCTCTCCCTCCGTCTCTCCCTCCATCTCTCCGCCGTCTCTCACTCCATCTCTCACTCCATCTCTCACTCTCTCTCTCATTCTGTCTCTCCACCATCTCTCACTCTATCTCTCACTCTCTCTCCCCTTCCGTATCTCCCTCTGTCTCTCCACCGTCTCTCACTCTCTCTCCCCTTCCGTATCTCCCTCTGTCTCTCCACCGTCTCTCACTCTATCTCTCCCTCCGTCTCTTCCTCCGTCTCTCCCTCCATCTCTCCACCGTCTCTCACTTTATCTCTCACTCTCTCTCTCCATCCTTGTCTCCCTCCGTCTCTCCCTCTGTCTCTCCACCGTCTCTCCCTCCGTCTCTCCCCCCGTCTCTCCCTCTGTCTCTCCACTGTCTCTCACATTATCTCTCACTCTCTCTCTCCATCCGTGTCTCCCTCCGTCTCTCCCTCCGTCTCTCCCTCCGTCTCTCCCTCCATCTCTCCCTCCGTCTCTCCACCGTCTCTCCCTCCGTCTCTCCCTCCGTCTCTCCCTCCGTCTCTCCCTCCGTCTCTCCACCGTCTCTCCACCATCTCTCCCTCCGTCTCTCCCTCCGTTTCTCCCTCCGTCTCTCCCTCCGTCTCTCCCTGCGTCTCTCCACCGTCTCTCACTCCATCTCTCCCTCTGTCTCTCCACCGTCTCCCCACCATCTCTCCCTCCATCTCTCCCTCCATCTCTCCCTCCATCTCTCCCTCCGTCTCTCCCTGCGTCTCTCCACCGTCTCTCACTCCATCTCTCACTCCATCTCTCACTCTCTCTCCCCCTCCGTCTCTCCCTCTGTCTCTCCACCGTCTCTCACTCCATCTCTCCCTCTGTCTCTCCCTCCGTCTCTCCACCGTCTCTCCCTCTGTCTCTCCCTCCGTCTCTCCCTCTCTCTTCACCGTCTCTCCCTCCGTGTCTCCCTCCGTCTCTCCCTGTCTCTTCACCGTCTCTCCCTCTCCCTCTCTCCCTCCGTCCCTCTCCCTCCGTCTCTCCACCGTCTCTCCACTGTCTCTCCCTCCGTCTCTCCCTCCGTCTCTCCCTCCGTCTCTCCGCCGTCTCTCACTCCATCTCTCACTCTTTCTCTCATTCTGTCTCTCCACCATCTCTCCGTCTCTCCCCTTCCGTATCTCCCTCTGTCTCTCCACCGTCTCTCACTCTATCTCTCCCTCCGTCTCTTCCTCCGTCTCTCTCCTCCATCTCTCCCTCCGTCTCTCACTTTATCTCTCACTCTCTCTCTCCATCCGTGTCTCCCTCCGTCTCTCCCTCTGTCTCTCCACCGTCTCTCCCTCCGTCTCTCCCCCGTCTCTCCCTCTGTCTCTCCACCATCTCTCCCTCCGTCTCTCCCTCCGTCTCTCCACCGTCTCTCCCTCCGTCTCTCCCACCGTCTCTCCCTCCGTCTCTCCCTCCGTCTCTCCCACCGTCTCTCCACCGTCTCTCCCTCCGTCTCTCCCTCCGTCTCTCCCTCCGTCTCTCTCTCCACAGTCTCTCCACAGTCTCTCCTCCGTCTCTCCCTCTGTCTCTCCCTCCGTCTCTCCCCGTCTCTCCCTCTGTCTCTCCCTCCTCCTCCCTCTCTCTTCACCGTCTCTCCCTCTGGCTCTCCACCGTCTCTCCCTCCGTCTCTCCCTCCGTCTCTCCCTCCGTCTCTCCCCTCCGTCTCTCCACCGTCTCTCACCTTCTCTCCCTCCGTCTCTCCCTCCATCTCTCCACCGTCTCTCACTCCATCTCTCACTCCATCTCTCACTCTCTCTCTCATTCTGTCTCTCCACCATCTCTCACTCTATCTCTCACTCTCTCTCCCCTTCCGTATCTCCCTCTGTCTCTCCACCGTCTCTCACTCTCTCTCCCCTTCCGTATCTCCCTCTGTCTCTCCACCGTCTCTCACTCTATCTCTCCCTCCGTCTCTTCCTCCGTCTCTCCCTCCATCTCTCCACCGTCTCTCACTTTATCTCTCCTCTCTCTCTCCATCCTTGTCTCCTCCGTCTCTCCCTCTGTCTCTCCACCGTCTCTCCCTCCGTCTCTCCCCCGTCTCTCCCTCTGTCTCTCCACTGTCTCTCACATTATCTCTCACTCTCTCTCTCCATCCGTGTCTCCCTCCGTCTCTCCCTCCGTCTCTCCCTCCGTCTCTCCCTCCTCCTCTCCCCTCCTCCGTCTCTCCACCGTCTCTCCCTCCGTCTCTCCCTCCGTCTCTCCCTCCGTCTCTCCCTCCGTCTCTCCACCGTCTCTCCACCATCTCTCCCTCCGTCTCTCCCTCCGTTTCTCCCTCCGTCTCTCCCTCCGTCTCTCCCTGCGTCTCTCCACCGTCTCTCACTCCATCTCTCCCTCTGTCTCTCCACCGTCTCCCCACCATCTCTCCCTCCATCTCTCCCTCCATCTCTCCCTCCATCTCTCCCTCCGTCTCTCCCTGCGTCTCTCCACCGTCTCTCACTCCATCTCTCACTCCATCTCTCACTCTCTCTCCCCCTCCGTCTCTCCCTCTGTCTCTCCACCGTCTCTCACTTTATCTCTCACTCTCTCTCTCCATCCGTGTCTCCCTCCGTCTCTCCCTCTGTCTCTCCACCGTCTCTCCCTCTGTCTCTCCCCCCGTCTCTCCCTCTGTCTCTCACTCTCTCTCCATCCGTGTCTCCCTCCGTCTCTCCCTCTGTCTCTCCACCGTCTCTCCCTCCCTCTCTCCCTCCGTCTCTCCCTCTCTCTTCACCGTCTTACCCTCTGGCTCTCCACCATCTCTCCCTCCGTCTCTCCCTCCGTCTCTTCCTCCGTCTCTCCCTCCGTCTCTCCACCGTCTCTCCACCGTCTCTCCCTCCGTCTCTCCCTCCGTCTCTCCCTCCGTCTCTCTCTCCACAGTCTCTCCACAGTCTCTCCACCGTCTCTCCCTCTGTCTCTCCCTCCGTCTCTCCACCGTCTCTCCCTCTGTCTCTCCCTCCGTCTCTCCCTCTCTCTTCACCGTCTCTCCCTCTGGCTCTCCACCGTCTCTCCCTCCGTCTCTCCCTCCGTCTCTCCCTCCGTCTCTCCCTCCGTCTCTCCCTCCGTCTCTCCACCGTCTCTCCACCTTCTCTCCCTCCGTCTCTCCCTCCGTCTCTCCCTGCGTCTCTCCGCCGTCTCTCACTCCATCTCTCACTCCATCTCTCACTCTCTCTCTCATTCTGTGTCTCCACCATCTCTCACTCTATCTCTCACTCTCTCTCCCCTTCCGTATCTCCCTCTGTCTCTCCACCGTCTCTCACTCTCTCTCCCTCCGTCTCTCCCTCCGTCTCTCCCTCCGTCTCTCCCTCTGTCTCTCCCTCCGTCTCTCCCTCCGTCTCTCCACCGTCTCTCCACCATCTCTCCACCGTCTCCCCACCGTCTCTCCCTCCGTCTCTCCCTCCATCTCTCCCTCCGTCTCTCCCTGCGTCTCTCCACCGTCTCTCACTCCATCTCTCACTCCATCTCTCACTCTCTCTCCCCCTCCGTCTCTCCCTCTGTCTCTCCACCGTCTCTCACTTTATCTCTCACTCTCTCTCTCCACCCGTGTCTCCCTCCGTCTCTCCCTCTGTCTCTCCACCGTCTCTCCCTCCGTCTCTCCCCCGTCTCTCCCTCTGTCTCTCCACCGTCTCTCACTCTATCTCTCACTCTCTCTCCCCCTCCGTCTCTCCCTCTGTCTCTCCAACGTCTCTCACTCTATCTCTCACTCTCTCTCCATCCGTGTCTCCCTCCGTCTCTCCCTCTGTCTCTCCACCGTCTCTCCCTCCGTCTCTCCCTCCGTCTCTCCCTCTGGCTCTCCACCGTCTCTCCCTCCGTCTCTCCCTCCATCTCTCCCTCCGTCTCTCCCTCCGTCTCTCCCTCCGTCTCTCCCATCTCCGTCTCTCCCTCCGTCTCTCCCTCCGTCCGTCTCTCTCCCTCCGTCTCTCCCTCCGTCTCTCCACCGTCTCTCCTCTGTCTCTCCCTCCGTCTCTCCCTCCGTCTCCCTCCTCCCTACGTCTCTCCGCCGTCTCTCACTCCATCTCTCACTCTTTCTCTCATTCTGTCTCTCCACCATCTCTCACTCTCTCTCCCCTTCCGTATCTCCCTCTGTCTCTCCACCGTCTCTCACTCTATCTCTCCCTCCGTCTCTTCCTCCGTCTCTCCCTCCATCTCTCCACCGTCTCTCACTTTATCTCTCACTCTCTCTCTCCATCCGTGTCTCCCTCCGTCTCTCCCTCTTTCTCTCCACCGTCTCTCCCTCCGTCTCTCCCCCCGTCTCTCCCTCTGTCTCTCCACCATCTCTCCCTCCGTCTCTCCCTCCGTCTCTCCCACCGTCTCTCCCTCCGTCTCTCCCACCGTCTCTCCCTCCGTCTCTCCCTCCGTCTCTCCCTCCATCTCTCCCTCCGTCTCTCCACCGTCTCTCCACCGTCTCTCCCTCTGTCTCTCCCTCCGTCTCTCCACCGTCTCTCCCTCTGTCTCTCCCTCCGTCTCTCCCTCTCTCTTCACCGTCTCTCCCTCCGTCTCTCCCTCCGTCTCTCCCTCTCTCTTCACCGTCTCTCCCTCTGTCTCTCCCTCCGTCTCTCCCTCCGTCTCTCCACCGTCTCTCCACTGTCTCTCCCTCCGTCTCTCCCTCCGTCTCTCCCTGCGTCTCTCCGCCGTCTCTCACTCCATCTCTCACTCTCTCTCCCCTTCCGTATCTCCCTCTGTCTCTCCACCGTCTCTCACTCTATCTCTCCCTCCGTCTCTTCCTCCGTCTCTCCCTCCATCTCTCCACCGTCTCTCACTTTATCTCTCACTCTCTCTCTCCATCCGTGTCTCCCTCCGTCTCTCCCTCTGTCTCTCCACCGTCTCTCCCTCCGTCTCTCCCCCCGTCTCTCCCTCTGTCTCTCCACCATCTCTCCACCGTCTCTCCCTCCGTCTCTCCCCCCGTCTCTCCCTCTGTCTCTCCACCATCTCTCCCTCCGACTCTCCCTCCGTCTCTCCCACCGTCTCTCACCCCATCTCTCACTCCATCTCTCACTCTCTCTCTCCCTCCGTCTCTCCCTCCATTTCTACCCTTTTCAATTTGCTGCCTGGTTGAAGACGCTGGAGGAGAGACAATGCAAGGCCAGGGATGGAGCCTGAGAACGTAAGCAGGACAAAAGCTCCTCATAATCAAAAGTGATCGGACTAGGCTGAGTAGAGCTGCAGCCATGATAACCTCACTTAGTATATCTTACATTTATAACAGAGAGAGAAGGAGAGATGTTTAAAAGAACTGGGGGGAGGGAGGGTAGATACATAGTGGAGAGAGATGATTGGAGCACTGGAGGCTGCTGAGGGGAGGACAGCTCATAATAATGGCTGGAACGGAGCAAATGGAAAGACATTATACACATGGAAACCATGTGTTGGATGTATTTGATATCATTCCGTCCTCCCCAATTAACGTGCCACCAACCTCCTGTGGAGTGGAAAGTGGCATGACGAGAATTTGAATTATTTATCTCAATGGATCATAAACCAACGATCGATCCCTCATGACTGTTTAGTATTGTTATAGACGTCATTTATCAATCGATAAATTGTTATTTGTAAAGGCTAGTGCTTTTTATGAAGTCATTACAGAACACTTATTAAAGACAATCACAAATAGCGGCAATGAAACACTAGTTAAGCACGTAATTCAAAAGTTACCCAGACAAATGAATCGGTCTAGAGTTAGTATGAACCAGTGTGCCAAAGGCTGGACTCTGCCTGGCAGAAATGGCACATTTAAAAGGAATTTATCTCAGAGTGAACTTTAATTAAAGTACTAATAGCCCACAGCTTAAAGAAAGCCAAATAGGCAATTGCTTAATCTGTTTTAATTGCTTAACTCTCAGATGAATTATTAATTGAATGTTATACAATGTGTTTGCCATTAACATTTCAAGCCAGGAAGAAGAAATCAAAGTCTCCTTTAGGTGGAGGGGAGTCTGGGGACCAAAGAGACAAAAGGATTTACACATTTACAAAAGGTCATTTCCTGATAAACAAAAAACACCACGTCTCTCCTTTTAAAAACACATTACTGTATCAAATGTCTAATTGTACAGTAAGCCTATCTGAAGACTTGTTTAAAATAAATTGAAATGATCCCATTTCCAATACATTCTATTTAAAACACGTTACCGCTCACGCCTGGCTGGTTAGATCTCTCTGCATCGATCCAGAGATTGATTACACTCAAGAGATGGTGGAGTTTGTGTGTGTGTGTGTGTGCTTGTGTGTCCGTGAGTGTATGTGGGATGGGAGGACGAACAAGTGTCCCAGTTCAGCGGCTAGGAGGCGGGGAGTCTCAGAGCACTGATGGCTGTTCCTTCATATTTGATTGGACCACGTGTGGTTGGGTGGGTGGAAAACAGGTTCTTGCAGATGGCATTACTGACTGACACACACTCACCCCCCTCGAGTGCTCATCCTCCTCACACTCCTCTCCCTCCAACCCTCCCACTCGTTTGTATTTTAACTCTCCATGTATTGCCCAAGTCCAGGAGCAATGGACCCCACCAAACAGCCTCCGTGCTGCCATGCTTTTCTCTAGCGTCAAGTTGCACATCAAATCAGAAGCATATTTTGTTCAGTCATTATAACCTCATGTTGCTTTAAATGATGGAGACTCACACATGTACATTATGTTGTGTATTAACTGAATTCTCAATCAGATAATCATATTTCCATGTTTGAGGCAAGACATATTCCAAAGGGAAAAGGAACTAAATGCAAACACAAATGAGAAGCTAAAATGTCTTTGATTTTCAGGTCTGCCTTGGAGTGTGTGTGTGTGTGTGTGTGTGTGTGTGTGTGTGTGTGTGTGTGTGTGTGTGTGTGTGTGTGTGTGTGTGTGTGTGTGTGTGTGTGTGTGTGTGTGTGTGTGTGTGTGTGTGTGTGTGTGTGTGTGTGTGTGTGTGTGTGTGTGTGTGTGTGTGTGTGTGTGTGTGTGTGTGTGTGTGTGTGTGTGTGTGTGTGTATGCGTGTGTGTGTGTGTGTGTGTGTGTATGCGTGTGTGTGCGTGCGTGCGTGCGTGCGTCCGTGCATGTGATTGTTCCTTCAGAACAGTATTACTAATCAAGCCACCACCTAGAAGTTACTGTTTTGCTATGGGCATGTAAACACCCAGCCCTATAGCCACATATAGCGATAAAACATGATGCATATTAAATACAATCACAGATAAAAGAGGAGCAGAATGGTCCCTCAGGGAATAAATACATGAGCTTATTAGAATGTATTCCTACTTCATAGGAATACAATATTACAACGTGCAACTCTTTCTGTCGGCTTGGAAGCACTGATTGGAATAATATGAAGAGGACTCTGGTCAGGATTAATTCAAAAGCACTTTTCAGACTGCACTACAGAGGTCCTTTACACTTGAGCCAACATCTTCATTTACCATTATTGCCATCTTTGCCAACATTGGGGAAATTGCCTTAAAAGGTACATTGTCGGTTTCAAACAAGCCTTTGAATGAATCCCAGCTTCATTGTATTCTATGAATCATTTGTGACTTTAACCATGACTACAGTTAACCCCGGCCCATATTACCTTCAACTCTCTGTGTCAAGACAATGTCCAAAACATCCCCTGCTTTACCAACAGGACCAATCAAATCTCTTTACCAAGCCTGAATCTTAAGGCTGCCATTATAAAGTCAGTTATGAGTTCATATGAACAAGATACCATATTTAGAGTGCACTTTTAATCAATATTGACAGTCCAGTGTTGTACCGTTTTCAAATGAATTCATATATGAAAGAAAAGAAAGAATTGTGTGATTGGATAAGTTCATTTTTTGAGAGCATAGCAACACTAGCTTAAGGATGTGGCCGTTTGAGAATGAAATGCAGTAATGTGATTTCTCTGAATGTCATTGAGTGGGGTGGATCCACCAGTGGAAAGCTAAATGTGTTTAACGTCGCCTCATTTGCTTTATGAAATAGCTTCAGGCATCAGAAGTAGAGCAAAGGGCAACTTTCACAGCTCCTCGAGATGAAAAAGTTACTTTTTTCCAAACTCTGCACAGAAAAACTAATAATTACATTGTTGACTGCCTTTATTTGCTCCTTGATTGAGCATTGCAGGCAGACTGGAGCAGTCAGATTACTGTGTGTGTGTGTGTGTGTGTGTGTGTGTGTGTGTGTGTGTGTGTGTGTGTGTGTGTGTGTGTGTGTGTGTGTGTGTGTGTGTGTGTGTGTGTGTGTGTGTGTGTGTGTGTGTGTGTGTGTGTGTGTGTGTGTGTGTGTGTGTGTGTGTGTGTGTGTGTGTGTGTGTGTGCGTGCGTGCGCACATGCAGGTAGACAGAAGCAGGCAGTTTAATTAACTAGCTAATTGAAAACCTTTATTCTTAGAACGCTGTCACTTTGATGGATGGCTGATTAAAGTCAATGAGATCGCTACCAGTGTACACAGGGGCGTCATGAACCCCCAAAATCTGAGGAGGCACAAGATACGTGAGGATGACTGGGGTGTGGTATTTTTCAAATACCTGAAACAACTTTTTCCTGCAATCGAGATCCACAATCATTATCCTTAATTCTATGTAAAAAAAAAAAAAGTATATTTTTCAGCATATCTAAGCATAACTCTTAAGCTGTCTGTATCCTCCTCACTGGTGATTATTTTTTTAAAGAAAGAAAATATGCTTCTATGCATAAATGATTGAAAGGAATGTGAGTTTTATTCAGTACATTTAGTTATTGATTGCTTTTCTAAAGTCTACCATCCTTGCCAGCAGGCATACCAGCTAAGATAGTTTGACAAGCTAGCTGCTGTAGCTTGATTGACAGCCTGAAATGGCTTCTTGGGAACATATCTAGCTGGCTAGCTAAAGCAAACTTCATTTGAATTGTATTTACTTATTGCACCTTTATTTAACCAGGTAGGCAAGTTGTGGCCAAGATAAAGCAAAGCAGTTCGACACATACAACAACACAGAGTTACACATGGAGTAAAACAAACATACAGTCAATAATACAGTGGAAAAATAATTGTATATAAGATGTGAGCAAATGAGGTGAGATAAGGGAGGTAAAGGCAAAAAAAAGGGCCATGGTGGCGAAGTAAATACAATGTAGCAAGTAAACACTGGAATGGTAGATTTGCAGTGGAAGAATGTGCAAAGTAGAAATAGAAATAATGGGGTGCAAAGGAGCAACATCAATAAATAAATACAGTAGGGGAAGAGGTAGTTGTTTGGGCTAAATTATAGATGGGCTATATACAGGTGCCGTAATCTGTGAGCTGCTCTGACAGCTGGTGCTTAAAACTAGTGAGGGAGTTTCCAGTTTCAGAGATTTTTGTAGTTCGTTCCAGTCATTGGCAGCAGAGAACTAGAAGGAGAGGAGGCCAAAGGAAGAATTGGTTTTGGGGGTGACCAGAGAGATATACCTGATGGAGCGCGTGCTACAGGTGGGTGCTGCTATGGTGACCAGCGAGCTGAGATAAGGGGGAACTTTACCTAGCAGGGTCTTGTAGATGACCTGGAGCCAGTGGGTGTGGCGACAATTATGAAGCGAGGGCCAGCCAACGAGAGCATACAGGTCGCAGTGGTGTGTAGTATATGAGGCTTTGGTGACAAAACGGATGGCACTGTGATAGACTGCATCCAATTTATTGAGTAGGGTATTGGAGGCTATTTTGTAAATTACATCGACAAAGTCGAGGATCGGTAGGATGGTCAGTTCTACGAGGGTATGGTTTGGCAGCATGAGTGAAGGATGCTTTGTTGCGAAATAGGAAGCCAATTCTAGATTTAACTTTGGATTGGAGATGTTTGATGTGAGTCTGGAAGGAGAGTTTACAGTCTAACCAGACACCTACTGTAGGTACAGTACTTGTAGTTGTCCCCATATTCAGAACCGTCCAGAGTAGTGATGCGGAACGGGCGGGCAGGTGCAGGCAGCGATCGGTTGAAGAGCATGCATTTAGTTTTACTTGTATTTAAGAGCAGTTGGCCCAGGAAGGAGAGTTGTATGGCATTGAAGCTCGTCTGGAGGGTTGTTAACACAGTGTCCAAAGAAGGGCCAGAAATATACAGAATGGTGTCGTCTGCGTAGAGGTGGATCAGAGACTCACCAGCAGCAAGAGCGACATCATGGATGTATACAGAGAAGAGAGTCGGCCCAAGAATTGAACCCTGTGAGCACCATGAGGGCAGCTATTTTTTGTCCTCGTCATGGTACATTGACTTCAATACAAAACTTAGGAGGCTCATGGTTCTCAACCTTTTCCCTAGACATACACAGGAGGATGTCCTCCAACCCATCAGAACCTCTTAAAGTGAGAGGTTCTAGTAGCTATGTTGACTATGATGTTAGCTAATATGTCTTACAACGATGTAGGCTTTGTGTGGAGGATAGTGGCTATGGTATTAAAGTTTGGCTTGGAGAGGTTTTTTATCGTCTGGTCACAGACAGCTGTTGTGTTGTGCAATGAAGTCCACAAGCGAAGTTGAGAGGAGGAGAGCAAAGTGATGATGATGTTTGTATGTGGCTGCTATGAAGTGAACTGTGTGTGCGGATAATTAGGGGTGCATTCATTCCACCGATTCTGTTGAAAAACGTTCTTTAATTGAAACAAATGGAACTAAACAGGGATAGACCTACCTGAATTTGTGCAATAGAAACTCTTTTTTGCAACTGTTTGTCCAATAGAAATGGAAACGTATTGCTACTGTTTGGACAAATTATTATTCCCTAAATCAGCCAGATGCAGGCAAGATTGTGCAAAGCGGTATTGAATGTGTCACTGTCTGTCACCTTGATTACTCCAATTTGTCTCTCGACATGTGCATCTATGTTATAAACTTTAATTCGTTAGCTAGGTTGTAACAACCTCATGATGGGTATAAAGAACATTTGAGTATCAGGTAGTAGCCTGAACCTATCGATGTTTCATTGAACTGGCTGAATGGAATATGAATGACAGTCATCCAATATGCTGTAATAGAAATAAGGCCATGCTCATGAAAAAATAATCGTCCTCCCCAACCTTAAACGGCACCAACCTCCACTGATGCACATAGATCATTCCATCTTGCCCATAACATGATAATTACTAGTGCTAGGCTAATTATACAAGTATAAACCGATTAAAATGGGCTCAAGTCAGACAGTCTCTGACAATACTCTGTGAAGATAATCGACTCAGGCCGTTTACCATATCTAAAAAAGGTAAGTTCCGGTCTACTTAAGGGGGTTGCTCTCCCATAGACACCAATGCAATAGCAGCTGAGCTACTTTGAATTTCTCATTGAATTTCATTCTAAAATGTTAAATGAGGGAGCCAGAGGTCTCTTCCGTCTCTGCTCTACCCTCTCCTCTACTGACGGATCCGTGCACCTCGGAAAGAACCACTCTTTACCTTAGTTTAGTAATTCCTTTAACATTTGATTATTATTTTTTTGTATGTATGTATGTTTTTTGTAAATGTTTTTTTTTTCTGACAAATATGAGGGGCCACTTGCCCCTGTGCCCCCTTTGGGCATGATGCCTCTGAGTACACAACAACCGCAAATCACTTAAAATACCAAAAAGACCAAAACACAGCATCACAGAAACACACACACACACCAAACCCACAAGCACTTCTAGCATGCTGTACAAGAGCACTTTCAGATTGGGAACAGGGACACATGCAGCACGTGAAAGTAACGATGATTAAGAAATATATTTAATTGGAGGTTGTGGAGGAGGAGAGGAGAGGGAGAGAGAGCGCTGCCTGCGTATCATGCCAGCCGCTGTCTCAAATTGCCTGGCTTGAGCATCTTTTGATGAGATTTCTCATTAGAGGTATATACAGCCCAGACTTTGGAAATATCACAGAATTAATTAAAATGATAGGAATGGAGAGAGTGGAGAGAGTGGGCTGCCAATAGTGGGACAAAAGAAGGACTCAGTGTAATCAATGTTCTGATCAGAGTACCATTGTTTCTGTAAATACCCACTGTTGACGGCGGTGGCCAGCGGCGCTCTCTCGTTTGGTGTGTGTGTGTGTGTGTGTGTGTGTGTGTGTGTGTGTGTGTGTGTGTGTGTGTGTGTGTGTGTGTGTGTGTGTGTGTGTGTGTGTGTGTGTGTGTGTGTGTGTGTGTGTGTGTGTGTGTGTGTGTGTGTGTGTGTGTGTGTGTGTGTGTGTGTGTGTTTACCATGTATGATTGCCAGGCCGGTTGGTTATTTCCATTGATAAAGTATTCAGCCTGGATGCTGTGGTGAGCTTCAAAGGATCGACTTGCCAGGGCATTGAATGCTCACCAGGCTTCTGTGTTGTCAGATGTTTTTATCAGCCATTTTCATCAGCAGTTTTTATCAGCCATTTTCAGATGTAGATGAACAGATTTCTGACTGTGTATTTCTCCCCCTCACACATAGTCTCTTGCTCCATGCTGAGAAAAAATCTGACCTCACAGTGGCAACCATTGTCCACTTCAGAACGTGTCTTTAGAGGTCACTTTAATAATGTAAAATAAATACTTCATAAAAAACACTTACATATACAGTAAACTAACCTGTACCCCCACGCATTGACTCGGTACCAGTGCCCCCTCTGTATAGCCTCTTTATTGTTATGTACATTTAATGTGTTACTTTTTTGATTGATTAGATATTTTTTTTACTTTAGTTTATTTAGTAAATATTTTCTTAACTCTATTTCTTGAACTGCCTTATTGGTTAAGGGCTTGCAAGTAAGCATTTCACAGTAAGGGACCTGTAGTTGACTATATGTTTCTCTCCTCAACCCTACAGTTATGTTTTAGGCATTTTTTAATCACGTCTTTGCTTTGGAAGAGTCTCTCCATGTTCAATGTCAAGTGATCTCTCCAGACACCATGCTTCTCCTCCTTGCCTCCTACACAGGTCCTTTAAGTTAACATCTCTTGCTGTGGCTTCAGGGATCTTGTTACCAACTCTAGCAGTAGCAGGAAAGACCCCATTCCATCAGGGAACTGCCAAGCTTCACAGTAAAGACATCATTGCACGTTCAGGGAGCATGTGGCTTATTCTAACTCGTGCTCAGTAAAGATCTGGTTCCATCTGTTTAATTACAGTGAAGATTATCAGATTATTATTGCATTACCAGTTTCTGACGTTCCTTAGTCACATGATCAACCCAGGGGAAGGCTGACTGGCTGCTTAGCTATGGTGAGGAATCACAAAAGGATTGTAATGTAGGTTACGTTTCCCAGAGCAGGATCAATAGTGAAGTAGGCTAACTTCGATAAATACTTGAAAATGCCACGTGATTTTCTTTTTTAGTTATTGGTTAATAAAGAAGCTTTGGGTTGGTCAGAGTTTAAAGAAGCTTTGGGTTGGTCAGAGTTTAACTAAGCTTTGGGTTGGTCAGAGTTTAAAGAAGCTTTGAGTTGGTCAGAGTTTAAAGAAGCTTTGAGTTGGTCAGAGTTTTGAGGTGTTGTATTGATATTTAACCACAGTAACCACACTATCAATGCATGGTGGCAGTGGTTAAGAGCGTTGGGCCAGTAACCAAAAGGCTTCTGGTTCTAATCCCTTAGCCAGCAAGGTGGAAAAATCTTCCCTTGAGCCAGGCAGTTAATCCCCAACAACAACTGCTCCCTGGGCGCAGCTGACTTCGATTAAGGCTCAGCAGTACATTCCCTCCCCTGGTGAGCAAGGAAGCTCTAGGAACCAGGAAACTAAAGGAACCAGGAAGCTCTAATCGTATGATAGACTGACTGCTGCTCATTTTAAAGAGTTGGTGCACCAGGGAAGAGAGAGAGGGGGAGAGAGATGGAGAAAGAGAGAGAGTTGGAGATAGATGGAGACAGAAATGGTTCCAAAGCTCTCAGGTCAAATCTTTCTTGGTGAAATCTCAACGTCTTGATTTTTAAAGAGGAAGGGTTTGACAAAGAGACGAGATTACTCCATATGTTATGCCCAAAGTCATGATATGACTAAGATGTCTCACGGTGTTAGCAGAACATGTATCTTCTTGAATAGTGAGTCGTTGTTCAAAACTCAATGTATTATCACTGCCTGCCTGGGAACAGGAGAAAGATAGGATGAACCTGAAGAGACATTCAAATAATTACCTAATAATTACTCTTCACATCGAGTGGACACAAAAATTAATATTGATACAGCAAATGTCCCCCTGATATATCAATGGAGAAATTGAATAGCTTTAGGCATTTCTCGTGTGTATGTTCACATATAGTATGTGTTCTTGCAACATCACGTGTGTGTGTGTTCATGTATGTGTGTGTGTTGGCGACTTCACATGTTGTGTTGTGTTGTGTGTGTGTGTGTGTGTGTGTGTGTTGGCGTGCGCTCCTGAAGTGGAATTGCTCACGTTGGAACAGATAGGGAACAGCTGTGAGTAATTGTTTCGCTCAGTAGCTTAGGCTCATCCTGGTCCTTTATAGATAAGCTGCAGGAAATCTCTCTTGATGTCCTGGGAGAGGGACAGGGGAAATGAAGAGAGAGGGAGCGAGAGAGAGAGAGAGAGAGAGCGCGAGAGAGAGAGAGAGCGCGAGGGAGAGAGAGAGCGCGAGAGAGAGAGAGCGAGAGAGAGAGCGAGAGAGAGAGAGAGAGAGAGAAGATGGAGAGAAAAGACCAGGCCATGGCTAGCTGCTGTTTGAACTGCCTCTTCAAGACCAGACACTTCAAAATACTTGTTTCTATAGGCTGAAGGGATGGGTTAAGAACCATTATTCAAGGAATGGCTGGAGGGGAATAATTATACTGGTGTCGGTTATTGCAGGGGCCTTATTGGTGAGGGGTGTCAGTTATCTATCACTGAAGGGAGAGCAGAGGAAGGTGGAAAGGTATTGCAGGGGCCTTATTGGTGAGGGGTGTCAGTTATCTATCACTGAAGGGAGAGCAGAGGAAGGTGGAAAGGTATTGCAGGGGCCTTATTGGTGAGGTGTGTCAGTTATCTATCACTGAAGGGAGAGCAGAGGAAGGTGGAAAGGTATTGCAGGGGCCTTATTGGTGAGGGGTGTCAGTTATCTATCACTGAAGGGAGAGCAGAGGAAGGTGGAAAGGTATTGCAGGGGCCTTATTGGTGAGGTGTGTCAGTTATCTATCACTGAAGGGAGAGCAGAGGAAGGTGGAAAGGTATTGCAGGGGCCTTATTGGTGAGGTGTGTCAGTTATCTATCACTGAAGGAGAGCAGAGGAAGGTGGAAAGGTATTGCAGGGGCCTTATTGGTGAGGGGTGTCAGTTATCTATCACTGAAGGGAGATCAGAGGAAGGTGGAAAGGTATTGCAGGGGCCTTATTGGTGAGGGGTGTCAGTTATCTATCACTGAAGGGAGAGCAGAGGAAGGTGGAAAGGTATTGCAGGGGCCTTATTGGTGAGGGGTGTCAGTTATCTATCACTGAAGGGAGAGCAGAGGAAGGTGGAAAGGTATTGCAGGGGCCTTATTGGTGAGGGGTGTCAGTTATCTATCACTGAAGGGAGAGCAGAGGAAGGTGGAAAGGTATTGCAGGGGCCTTATTGGTGAGGTGTGTCAGTTATCTATCACTGAAGGGAGAGCAGAGGAAGGTGGAAAGGTATTGCAGGGGCCTTATTGGTGAGGGGTGTCAGTTATCTATCACTGAAGGGAGAGCAGAGGAAGGTGGAAAGGTATTGCAGGGGCCTTATTGGTGAGGTGTGTCAGTTATCTATCACTGAAGGGAGAGCAGAGGAAGGTGGAAAGGTATTGCAGGGGCCTTATTGGTGAGGTGTGTCAGTTATCTATCACTGAAGGGAGAGCAGAGGAAGGTGGAAAGGTATTGCAGGGGCCTTATTGGTGAGGGGTGTCAGTTATCTATCACTGAAGGGAGAGCAGAGGAAGGTGGAAAGGTATTGCAGGGGCCTTATTGGTGAGGGGTGTCAGTTATCTATCACTGAAGGGAGAGCAGAGGAAGGTGGAAAGGTATTGCAGGGGCCTTATTGGTGAGGGGTGTCAGTTATCTATCACTGAAGGGAGAGCAGAGGAAGGTGGAAAGGTATTGCAGGGGCCTTATTGGTGAGGGGTGTCAGTTATCTATCACTGAAGGGAGAGCAGAGGAAGGTGGAAAGGTATTGATGTCTTATCTTTTTCACGTTACAACAATATATTAAAGGTATAGCCAACTCTCATCATCAGAGCACTGAATAATGGACGCCGCTTCCCCTCCGATGGACAACTGCATCAACGGGAATGTATAAGAGAGCCTATTGTGTGGAGTACATCATTCAGTGATGTGTTTATCAAGCAGCAGCAGTAATAACCTTCCTAAGGCAGATCAAATCACCCGCAATATTACCAGCCAGCTTCCTTCCGCCTTCCCTAAAGACCAGGCAGAGAGAGAATGGAGGTGTGTGTGTGTGTGTGTGTGTGTGTGTGTGTGTGTGTGTGTGTGTGTGTGTGTGTGTGTGTGTGTGTGTGTGTGTGTGTGTGTGTGTGTGTGTGTGTGTGTGTGTGTGTGTGTGTGTGTGTGTGTGTGTGTGTGTGTGTGTGTGTGTGTGTGTGTGTGTGTGTGTGTGTGTGTGTGTGTTTGTATATGCAGGCTTGTGTGTTGTCCCATAATTAATTATTTCATTTATTTTCTACTGGGCATGAAAGCAAGAGGAACCCTCCCGTTATGTTATCAGGCTCTCCCCACCTGCTAACTAACGACGGGATTAAGATGTTACCCTAACGACTACAACTGAGTGGCTAACAATATCTGTGAAATCGATTTGTTGAATTCAGTTTAATCACAGTCAGTCTTACCAGCAGCATCCTCAGTATCACTTTACAGAGAGAGACTATCTGGGCTGGACCAACAGTATTTTTCTCCCTTGCGGTACGGGGGTTAGGAGCGCATCGTTATTTGACAACCATGGTGAGATTGTGGCATTACATCCAGCTCTTAATGCTTGAGCTACATGAGAAGGAGAGACAAAAATAGCACACCTTTGACTAGTTTGCATTATCACTGGTGCCTTGTGCAAGCGGATTTGTGACTGACTGGGTATCGAACCCTCAAGGAAGGATAATCATCAAGAGTAGCCAACTGTAAGATGTCTCTACAACCACTGACGTCAATCATGAAGGAAGTGGACAAGGCTTATAAAGTACAGTAAATCTTCTTAATACAAACTCTTAATAAATTGGCAGTATATCTCAAGTAACTAACACCTGTTAGAATGGAAGATGTACCATTATAGATATTAAAAATATTATAGACAAAGATATTATAGACAGTAAAGACATTATAGACAGGAAAGACAGTAAAGACATTATAGACAGTAAAGATTTTATAGACAGTAAAGACATTATAGACAGTAAAGACAGTAAAGACATTATAGACAGTAAAGACATTATAGACAATAAAGACATTATAGACGGTAAAGACATTATAGACAGTAAAGACATTATAGACAGTAAAGACATTATAGACAGTAAAGACAAAGACATTATAGACAGTAAAGACATTATAGACAGTAAAGACAGTAAAGACATTATAGACATTATATACAGTAAAGACAGTAAAGACATTATAGACATTATAGACAGTAAAGACATTATAGACAGTAAAGACAGTAAAGACAGTAAAGACAGTAAAGACATTATAGACAGAAAAGACAGTAAAGACATTATAGACAGTAAAGACATTATAGACAGTAAAGACATTATCGAGAGTAATGACAGTAAATACATTATAGACAGTAAAGACATTATAGACAGTAAAGACATTATAAACAGTAAAGACATTATAGACATCATAGACAGTAAAGATTTTATAGACAGTAAAGACATTATAGACAGTAAAGACAGTAAAGACATTATAGACAGTAAAGACAGTAAAGACATTATAGAGAGTAATGACAGTAAAGACATTATAGACAGTAAAGACATTATAGAGAGTAATGACATTATAGAGAGTAATGACAGTAAAGACATTATAGACAGTAAAGACATTATAGACAGTAAAGACATTATAGACAGTAAAGACAGTAAAGACATTATAGACATTATAGACATTATAGACAGTAAAGATTTTATAGACAGTAAAGACATTATAGACAGTAAAGATTTTATAGACAGTAAAGACAGTAAAGACATTATAGACAGTAAAGACATTAAAGACATTATAGACAGTAAAGACATTATAGAGAGTAATGACAGTAAAGACATTATAGACAGTAAAGACATTATAGACAGTAAAGATATTATAGAGAGTAATGACAGTAAAGACATTATAGACAGTAAAGACATTATAGAGAGTAATGACAGTAAAGACATTATAGACAGTAAAGCATTATAGACAGTAAAGACATTATAGACAGTAAAGACATTATAGAGAGTAATGACAGTAAAGACATTATAGACAGTAAAGACATTATAGACATTATAGACATTATAGACAGTAAAGACATTATAGACAGTAAAGATTTTATAGACAGTAAAGAATAAAGACATTATACAGTAAAGACATTATAGACAGTAAAGACATTATAGAGAGTAACAGTAAAGACATTATAGACAGTAAAGACATTATAGACAGTAAAGATATTATAGAGAGTAATGACAGTAAAGACATTATAGACAGTAAAGACATTATAATGATAAAGACATTATAGACAGTAAAGCATTATAGACAGTAAAGACATTATAGACAGTAAAGACATTATAGAGAGTAATGACAGTAAAGACATTATAGACAGTAAAGACATTATAGAGAGTAATGACAGTAAAGACATTATAGACAGTAAAGACATTATAAACAGTAAAGACATTATAGACATCATAGACAGTAAAGATATTATAGACAGTAAAGACATTATAGACATAAAGACATTATAGACATTATAGACAGTAAAGATTTTATAGACAGTAAAGACATTATAGACAGTAAAGATTTTATAGACAGTAAAGACATTATAGACAGTAAAGATTTTATAGACAGTAAAGACATTATAGACAGTAAAGACAGTAAAGACATTATAGACAGTAAAGACAGTAAAGACATTATAGACAGTAAAGACATTATAGACAATAAAGACATTATAGACAGTAAAGACATTATAGACAGTAAAGACATTATAGACAGTAAAGACATTATAAACAGTAAAGACATTATAGACATCATAGACAGTAAAGATATTATAGACAGTAAAGACATTATAGACATTATAGAAAGTAAAGATTTTATAGACAGTAAAGCCATTATAGACAGTAAAGACAGTAAAGACATTATAGACAGTAAAGACAGTAAAGACATTATAGACAGTAAAGACATTATAGATAGTAATGACAGTAAAGACATTATAGACAGTAAAGACATTATAAACAGTAAAGACATTATAGACATCATAGACAGTAAAGATATTATAGACAGTAAAGACATTATTGACATAAAGACATTATAGACAGTAAAGATTTTATAGACAGTAAAGACATTATAGACAGTAAAGACAGTAAAGACATGATAGACAGTAAAGACATTATAGACAGTAAAGACAGTAAAGACATGATAGACAGTAAAGACATTATAGACAGTAAAGACAGTAAAGACAGTAAAGACATTATAGACAGTAAAGACATTATAGAGAGTAATGACAGTAAAGACATTATAGACAGTAAAGACATTATAAACAGTAAAGCTATTATAGACATCATAAACAGTAAAGATATTATAGACAGTAAAGACATTATAAACAGTAAAAACAGTAAAGACATTATAGACAGTAAATACATTATAGACAGTAAAGACAGTAAAGACATTATAAACAGTAAAGACATTATAGACGGTAAAGACATTATAGACATTAAAGACAGTAAAGACATTATAGACAGTAAAGACAGTAAAGACATTATAGACAGTAAAGACATTATAAACAGTAAAGACATTATAGACAGTAAAGACATTATAGACATTAAAGACAGTAAAGACATTATAGACAGTAAAGACATTATAAACAGTAAAGACATTATAGACAGTAAAGACATTATAGACATTAAAGACAGTAAAGACATTATAGACAGTAAAGACAGTAAAGCCAGTAATGACATTATAGACAGTAAGACAGTATGACATTATAGACAGTAAAGACATTATAGACAGTAAAGACAGTAAAGACAGTAAAGACATTATAGACAGTAATGACATTATAGTAAAGTAAAGACAGTAAAGACCTTATAGACATTATAGACAGTAAAGACAGTAAAGACATTATAGACATTATAGACAGTAAAGACATTATAGACATTATAGACAGTAAATACATTTATAGACAGTAAAGACATTATAGACAGTAAAGACAGTAAAGACATTATAGACAGTAAAGACATTATAGACAGTAAAGACATCATAGACATTATAGACAGTAAAGACAGTAAAGACATTATAGACAGTAAAGACATTATAGACAGTAAAGACAGTAAAGACAGTACACATTATAGACAGTAAAGACAGTAAAGACATTATAGACAGTAAAGACATCAACTTTGAGTAATAGTTTGAACTGGATAGTGGATTGCAGAAAGCAGAAAGTTTCCAAACCAAAGAAATCACCAGCAGCCTTTGATAATCAGAGCACACTTGACGAAAGTTCTGATGTGCTCCGGAACACGAAGGGTGCAATTAGCATAACAATTACATCATTAATGGACACTCAACCGGCCTGATTGTTTAATTAGTGCTCTTTCTCTCTTTCTCCCTCTTCTCTTCCGCTTTCTGTCTCTCTCGCTCTCTGTATTGTCAAAATAGCCTGCTATCTTGCTTTACCAATCAAAGGCTCATCACATGACATGTTTAAAGAGAGTCCGCCTCACCCCTTCTTGGCACCCCTCCCGTGCCCCGAACGCAGGCCAGATTACTCCTCGTTATCCTGCAGCTGTAAATAGCAGCCCCTGTCCTGGACTAGAATTTAAATTAAAACACTCACTGGATTAAAGACGCTACAAAAGGCCACTCACTGCAATCAGGCTCACTGATGAGGGTTTTCATGCAGAGGTTGGAGGATGAAAGCTGGGCGCTCGCTGGGTACGACCAGGGAATCGTTTTGTGTGACTCAGAGGCTGCTGCTGGTTCTTTAGTGTTCTCAAATAGACTTACCCCTGGCTGGCTGTTTGCGGTGCTTTTAAAAAGTACTGCATTTCAATGAATGCAGTAGAATAGCCATGGTATCTAACTTTGGAAGTGCAAGATTAAAGTGTCAGCAGATGTTGAACAAGATGTTCAATATATTGTGGGATGTAGTAATAAAACAAAAAGTGTGAAAAGGCTAAACAACAGTTGTGATGATGAGAAACAAACGCTAACAATGCTATTTTAGCATTTTTCTTTTTGTCATATAAAATAGGTCTGTGTACAGAGTTACAGTGCCTTAACAGCTTTTACCCTATACTACATACCTGTACATACACAGTATTACAGTCAGGGTTTGATTTGGCCTGCTAAAGGTCTTGACTTGATTGATCTCCTCCCATCCTCATTGACAGTCACAGAGTGGCCTTCCTATTGGAAGACAATATGACATGAAAAGTAATGTTTGAGTTATGACACGGCCAATTTAAAATAATGATCAAGGATTAGCATGCTAGGCTAACCCCAGGAAACACCCACCTCTGCAAAAAAAATAAACATGATTAGAATTCATCAGTGACATGAGTCTCACTCTGCTACGACACAGCATGGTAGTGGGGACGGTGTTAAGACACAGTGTTTTCAGGTGTTTGTTTTTATATCTTAAAGCCTCTTGCAGTTCCAGTGGGTGGATTATGACTGCTAGATCTTCTGTGGTAAAAAGTATTTTACCTCGTAATGTCAACACACCAACTCAGACAACACTATCACAACTGTCACAATCTGTACATCCAATAACTAGAAAATGTCCATCAAATTCCATTATTGTCAATACTGTCATTGTCTCAATACTGTCATGTCTTTGTCATTTTCCAGAACCATTTTGAAGATGGTGTCACATAAGTTTAACATGAAATAAAGACTAAAACCTCTCTGTGAAAAGTTAAAACCATTTCCGGTCATTTCCGGTCACAACTTACAGGCTTGTTTTCGAGTTGCTGTGCGTTTTGTTGCCAACCTATTTTGCTACCTGACAACTTTACGGTTTTCACTTTTTAATTACCGTTCATATATTTATTTATTTTTTCCTCAAATATTTCACTCCGGACGCTTTATCTGGACACGATTCGTCAGGACCTCCAACAGCCGAAGCTAAGTAGTAACATTAACATGATGCCTTCTAATTGTAGTCGCTGTGCTCGCCTTACGGCGAGGATAGCTGTGCTACAAGCCCAGCTTCAGACGCAATCGTTAGGCAAGGGTAATTTCAGTGTAGGAAAGGAAGAAACAGCGTCTGTGCCACCAGTAAGTACAGATAGTAGTATAAATCCCCTGGCACAGTCCCCGCAGCCGGACAACTTTCTCACGGTTTCTGGAAGGAAATGCTGTAGGAAAGCTCAACCAGTGTCGCTCATTCAGCCGACAGAAACTTTCAACCGGTTTTCCCCATTAAGCGAGTCGGAGTCAGAGGCCGAGTCTTCTCTGGTCTCTACTCCTCCCGTTACGGGGTCTGAGACGCCGAAGCTTCCCACCATTAGCTCTGACAAATTGAAAACTCTAGTCATTGGCGACTCCATTACCCGCAGTATTAGACTTAAAACGAATCATCCAGCGATCATACACTGTTTACCAGGGGGCAGGGCTACTGACGTTAAGGCTAATCTGAAGATGGTGCTGGCTAAAGCTAAACTGGCGAGTGTAGAGAGTATAGAGATATTGTTATCCACGTCGGCACCAACGATGTTAGGATGAAACAGTCAGAGATCACCAAGCGCAACATAGCTTCTGCGTGCATATCAGCTAGAAAGATGTGTCGGCATCGAGTAATTGTCTCTGGCCCCCTCCCAGTTAGGGGGAGTGATGAGCTCTACAGCAGAGTCTCACAACTCAATCGCTGGTTGAAAACTGTTTTCTGCCCCTCCCAAAAGATAGAATTTGTAGATAATTGGCCCTCTTTCTGGGACTCACCCACAAACAGGACGAAGCCTGACCTGCTGAGGAGTGACGGACTCCATCCTAGCTGGAGGGGTGCTCTCATCTTATCTGCCAACATAGACAGGGCTCTAACTCCTCTAGCTCCACAATGAAATAGGGTGCAGGCCAGGCAGCAGGCTGTTAGCCAGCCTGCCAGCATAGTGGAGTGTGCCACTAGCACAGTCAGTGTAGTCAGCTCAGCTATCACCATTGAGACCGTGTCTGTGCCTCGACCTAGGTTGGGCAAAACTAAACATGGCGGTGTTCGCCTTAGCAATCTCACTAGGATAAAGACCACCTCCATTCCTGTCATTACTGAAAGAGATCATGATACCTCACATCTCAAAATAGGGCTACTTAATGTTAGATCCCTTAATTCAAAGGCAATTCTAGTCAATGAACTAATCACTGATCATAATCTTGATGTGATTGGCCTGACTGAAACATGGCTTAAGCCTGATGAATTTACTGTGTTAAATGAGGCCTCACCTCCTGGCTACATTAGTGACCATATCCCCCGTGCATCCCGCAAAGGCGGAGGTGTTGCTAACATTTACGATAGCAAATTTCAATTTACAAAAAAAAAGAAGACGTTTTCGTCTTTTGAGCTTCTAGTCATGAAATCTATGCAGCCTACTCAATCACTTTTTATAGCTACTGTTTACAGGCCTCCTGGGCCATATACAGCGTTTCTCACTGAGTTTCCTGAATTCCTATCGGACCTTGTAGTCATAGCAGATAATATTCTAATCTTTGGTGATTTTAATATTCACATGGAAAAGTCCACAGACCCACTCCAAAAGGCTTTCGGAGCCATCATCGACTCAGTGAGTTTTGTCCAACATGTCTCTGGACCCACTCACTGTCACAGTCATAGGCTGGACCTAGTTTTGTCCCATGGAATAAATGTTGTGGATCTTAATGTTTTTCCTCATAATCCTGGACTATCGGACCACCATTTTATTACGTTTGCAATTGCAACAAATAATCTGCTCAGACCCCAACCAAGGACCATCAAAAGTCGTGCTATAAATTCACACAAAGATTCCTTGATGCCCTTCCAGACTCCCTCTGCCTACCCAAGGATGCCAGAGGACAAAAATCAGTTAACCATCTAACTGAGGATCTCAATTTAACCTTGCGCAATACCCTAGATGCAGTTGCACCCCTAAAAACTAAAAACATTTCTCATAAGAAACTAGCTCCCTGGTACACAGAAAATACCCGAGCTCTGAAGCAAGCTTCCAGAAAATTGGAACGGAAATGGCGCCACACCAAACTGGAAGTCTTCCGACTAGCTTGGAAAGACGGTACCGTGCAGTACCGAAGAGCCCTTACTGCTGCTCGATCATCCTATTTTTTCTAACTTAATTGAGGAAAATAAGAACCATCCGAAATTCCTTTTTGATACTGTCGCAAAGCTAACTAAAAAGCAGCATTCCCCAAGAGAGGATGACTTTCACTTTAGCAGTGATACATTCATGAACTTCTTTGAGGAAAAGATTATGATTATTAGAAAGCAAATTACGGACTCCTCTTTAAACCTGCGTATTCCTCCAAACCTCAGTTGTCCTGAGTCTGCACAACTCTGCCAGGACCTAGGATCAAGAGAGACGCTCAAGTGTTTTAGTACTATATCTCTTGACACAATGATGAAAATAATCATGGCCTCTAAACCTTCAAGCTGCATACTGGACCCTATTCCAACTAAACTACTGAAAGAGCTGCTTCCTGTGCTTGGCCCTCCTATGTTGAACATAATAAACGGCTCTCTATCCACTGGATGTGTACCAAACTCACTAAAAGTGGCAGTAATAAAGCCTCTCTTGAAAAAGCCAAACCTTGACCCAGAAAATATAAAAAACTATCGGCCTATATCGAATCTTCCATTCCTCTCAAAAATTTTAGAGAAGGCTGTTGCGCAGCAACTCACTGCCTTCCTGAAGACAAACAATGTATACGAAATGCTTCAGTCTGGTTTTAGACCCCATCATAGCACTGAGACGGCACTTGTGAAGGTGGTAAATGACATTTTTATGGCATCGGACCGAGGCTCTGCATCTGTCCTCGTGCTCCTAGACCTTAGTGCTGCTTTTGATACCATCGATCACCACATTCTTTTGGAGAGATTGGAAACCCAAATTGGTCTACACGGACATGTTCTGGCCTGCTTTTGATCTTATCTGTCGGAAAGATATCAGTTTGTCTCTGTGAATGGTTTGTCCTCTGACAAATCAACTGTAAATTTCGGTGTTCCTCAAGGTTCCGTTTTAGGACCACTATTGTTTTCACTATACATTTTACCTCTTGGGGATGTTATTCGAAAACATAATGTTAACTGTCACTGCTATGCGGATGACACACAGCTGTACATTTCAATGAAACATGGTGAAGCCCCAAAATTGCCCTCGCTAGAAGCATGTGTTTCAGACATAAGGAAGTGGATGGCTGCAAACTTTCTACTATTAAACTCGGACAAAACAGAGATGCTTGTTCTAGGTCCCAAGAAACAAAGAGATCTTCTGTTGAATCTGACAATTAATCTTAATGGTTGTACAGTCGTCTCAAATAAAACTGTGAAGGACCTCGGCGTTACTCTGGACCCTGATCTCTCTTTTGAAGAACATATCAAGACCATTTCGAGGACAGATTTTTTCCATCTACGTAATATTGCAAAAATCAGAAACTTTCTGTCCAAAAATGATGCAGAAAAATTAATCCATGCTTTTGTCACTTCTAGGTTAGACTACTGCAATGCTCTACTTTCCGGCAACCTGGAAAAAGCACTAAATAAACTTCAGTTAGTGCTAAATACGGCTGAATCCTGACTAGAACCAAAAAAATTGATCATATTACTCCAGTGCTAGCCTCTCTACACTGGCTTCCTGTCAAAGCAAGGGCTGATTTCAAGGTTTTACTGCTAACCTACAAAGCATTACATGGGCTTGCTCCTACCTATCTCTCTGATTTGGTCCTGCCGTACATACCTACACGTACGCTACGGTCACAAGACGCAGGCCTCCTAATTGTCCCTAGAATTTCTAAGCAAACAGCTGGAGGCAGGGCTTTCTCCTATAGAGCTCCATTTTTATGGAACGGTCTGCCTACCCATGTCAGAGACGCAAACTCGGTCTCAACCTTTAAGTCTTTACTGAAGACTCATCTCTTCAGTGGGTCATATGATTGAGTGTAGTCTGGCCCAGGAGTGGGAAGGTGAACGGAAAGGCTCTGGAGCAACGAACCGCCCTTGCTGTCTCTGCCTGGCCGGTTCCCCTCTTTCCACTGGGATTCTCTGCCTCTAACCCTATTACAGGGGCTGAGTCACTGGCTTACTGGGGCTCTCTCATACCGTCCCTGCAGGGGGTGCGTCACCTGAGTGGGTTGATTCACTGTTGTGGTCATCCTGTCTGGGTTGGCGCCCCCCCCCCCCCTTGGGTTGTGACGTCGCGGAGATCTTTGTGGGCTATATTCAGCCTTGTCTCAGGATGGTAAGTTGGTGGTTGAAGATATCCCTCTAGTGGTGTGGGGGCTGTGCTTTGGCAAAGTGGGTGGGGTTATATCCTTCCTGTTTGGCCCTGTCCGGGGGTGTCCTCGGATGGGGCCACAGTGTCTCCTAACCCCTCCTGTCTCAGCCTCCAGTATTTATGCTGCAGTAGTTTGTGTCGGGGGGCTAGGGTCAGTTTGTTATATCTGGAGTACTTCTCCTGTCCTATTCGGTGTCCTGTGTGAATCTAAGTGTGCATTCTCTAATTCTCTCCTTCTTTCTTTCTCTCTCTCGGAGGACCTGAGCCCTAGGACCATGCCCCAGGACTACCTGACATGATGAGTCCTTGCTGTCCCCAGTCCACCTGGCCATGCTGCTGCTCCAGTTTCAACTGACCTGAGCCCTAGGACCATGCCCCAGGACTACCTGACATGATGACTCCTTGCTGTCCCCAGTCCACCTGGCCATGCTGCTGCTCCAGTTTCAACTGACCTGAGCCCTAGGACTGTGCCCCAGGACTACCTGACATGATGACTCCTTGCTGTCCCCAGTCCACCTGACTGTGCTGCTGCTCCAGTTTCAACTGTTCTGCCTTATTATTATTCGACCATGCAGGTCATTTATGAACATTTGAACATCTTGGCCATGTTCTGTTATAATCTCCACCCGGCACAGCCAGAAGAGGACTGGCCACCCCACATAGCCTGGTTCCTCTCTAGGTTTCTTCCTAGGTTTTGGCCTTTCTAGGGAGTTTTTCCTAGCCACCGTGCTTCTACACCTGCATTGCTTGCTGTTTGGGGTTTTAGGCTGGGTTTCTGTACAGCACTTTGAGTTATCAGCTGATGTACGAAGGGCTATATAAATAAAATTTGATTTGATTTGATTTGAAAAGTGGGATCTATTCATTCTGTGAAGGAAGAAATCCCTCGTCTTGGTAGCAGGAAGAGAAGATGGCTGGAGGTGTTAATTTCATGGGTTAGATTTTAAATTGAGCTTCACAATTTTCTCCCTGAGTAGATTAAAGGAAGAGGATGGAGAGAAGGAAGGCCTGGCTGTCCTCAGGTGAGAGAAGGTTTGGCTGGCTGTCCTCAGGTGAGAGAAGGTCTGGCTGGCTATCCTCAGGTAAGAGAAGGGCTGGCTGGCTGGCCCCAGGTGAGAGAAGGTCTGGCTGGCTGTCCTGAGGTAAGGGAAGGTCTGGCTGTCCCCAGGTGAGAGAAGGTCTGTCTGGCTGTCCTCAGGTGAGAGAAGGTCTGGCTGGCTATCCTCAGGTGAGAGAAGGTCTGGCTTGCTGTCCTTAGGTAAGGGAAGGTCTGGCTGGCTATCCTCAGGTGAGAGAAGGTCTGACTGGCTGTCCTCAGGTAGGAAAAGGTCTGGCTGGCTGTCCTCAGGTGAGAGAAGGTTTGGCTGGCTGTCCTAAGGTAGGACGACCCCTCTCCATCCCTTCCTCATCCTCCTTCCTCCTCACTCCTTCATCCTCTCCTCTCCCCCCTCCTCCACATCCTCCACAGCTGGTCTCTTTCAGCTAACCTCAGGATAGTCTCTCTCACGCACCATACCTTGAGGTCCATCCTGAAAGTGGGGTTATACATGCAGCTGGTGAATGAGACTGAAGCTTTGGGTGATATCATACCAATCACATCAACACTGCTGTGACTAAGTGGGTTTGACTGCAGTGCTAGGTAAATGCTCTGTTGACTACTCACAACTGTGAGCACAAGGTATATCCTGGACGACCTATATTTTAAGATAATAGAATAGAATAAAATTGAGTAGAATATCATCACCTTAACTTCCCAGTGAGTAAAAACATGTGTATCTACACTGACTGTTCTCATTAAGAATCAAAAACACAGTCAAATAATCAAAGATACTTTTTTGTTTTCTGTATGGTTATAATTTTCCCTAGGTTTTCCCTAGGTTATAATTTCTAATTAGATTCTCTCATCTAAACCTAATTTCAAAAGGTGGAGATGTGTTCTGCACATTGTAATAGAGTCAGAAATGGCCTACAACATAGTTAGATCAGCAAGTCAGCCTGGCTCTAAAGAATGATGGTGTTGTTTGTTTCATGTCCATTAGCAGAACAACACCGCTTCTATTAATTCCTCAGCTTGGGTTTCATTTGAAATGGCACCCTATTCCCTCCTTAGTGCACCTAGGGCCATAAAGTTTTAGTAAAAATGTGTATGGGCTCTGGTCAAAATGAGTGCCGTACATAGGGAAACGGGCAACATTTGGAACCACACTTGGTTTCCTACCATTCTTCCTAATTAATTCGATTGGGTTTTTCCCGCTATGCAAGCCTCTCTCTGCAAATTAATGATGCAGAAACAAAATATTGTTGAGACACTGATGTGCTTCATCTACATGGGGTGAAATTTCTGTCATTAGAGAGGGAAAGCAAAGCGGCTGATGACTAGTTTTGTGGCTGCCAGTGAGTGTAGGGGTCCTTTGCCCGCGGGGTGTGTTCTGTCAGTGAATTGATTAGACCGCCAAAGAACTCTAATGACAGTCACGGTGAAAAATAATAAACGTATATTTGCATTTACTATACAGATGCATCTCACATGGCAAGTATGCCGCTTCTTTACCACTCCCTATAGTAGGTGATTCTCCCTACAGATGTGAATGTTTGCATCAATGCCATCAAGAATAGCCATCAGAGACTCTTGTAGTCGTGCTGTATTCTTACATTACTTATATATCAGTGTTTCCGACCTCTGTTTGAATTTGTGAAATGATTTCTGAGCCCTGGACGTATCACACCAATAGAAGCAGCAAGTCCAAGGGGTGTGCATGATGCTTTGTCATAAGGCGCTTTACAGGAATATGAGGCCAAAATTAAACATTTGGCTACAAAAAAAATATTTTCAATCACAAATCCTTTCTCTTCCCCTTGCACGCACACACGTCCATTAGCAGATGGGATCTAGGGAGGGATATTTCCTTACCTCATAACTCCCTTGGTTTGTTTTATTCACTGTGGCATCCAGCTCGTATCCACCTCGTCACGAGTCACTTCCTCCTTCAGCGCCACATCCTCCTTATGGCTGTAAAATATATCTCTTGTTAATCTATGTTGAAATGGCAAATTATGTTGGATTCACTTTTCTGCATGTTTGTCTGTGAGAACATGCTTGGGATAACCCCCTCCTCACATACTAAACTATAATGTGCATGCACGGACACAAACAGTCATGTTCTAGGGATTTGTTTCATCCCGTTTTGTTGAATGTACAGTATAAGATCAGAGTACATAGACACACATGAACCGAATAAACAAACGGACAGACATATAATTAACTCAGCATGCACAGACTTTTATTGGAATGGAAGGTCACCCAGTAGCCATGGTGTTTATCGTAGTTCTCGTATGCTACGACACAGAGAAAACAGTTAACAGTCAGTCAGTGAAAAATGATATTTGTGAACGGAGCAGTTCAACGGAATTTACTGTTACGTGAGATTCAATCTGAATTCAGCCCCCTGGCATTTGCATATGAGAGGAAAACAAATGTCCTCCAACATTTCCTAATGGCAACCATCAGTAACTGTCACTTCATTACGGTAAGGAGACCAACTGCTGAATGTTAGGGAAGAGAATAAGAGACAACAAATGCAACCCATACACTGGCATCTGTTTCAGAAGTTACTGTGGTAACACTTTGTTTGAAGGGTACCAACATAAGAACTTCACAACACATTCAGAACGGTGTTCTGGCTCAGTAACAGTGTTCTGGTTCAGTAATGGTGTTCTGGCTCAGTAATGGTGTTTGGGCTCAGTAACAGTGTTCTGGTTCAGTAATGGTGTTCTGGTTCAGTAACAGTGTTCTGGTTCAGTAATGGTGTTCTGGTTCAGTAACGGTGTTCTGGCTCAGTAACGGTGTTCTGGCTCAGTAACGGTGTTCTGGCTCAGTAACGTTGTTCTGGCTCAGTAACGGTGTTCTGGCTCAGTAACGGTGTTCTGGCTCAGTAACGTTGTTCTGGCTCAGTAACGGTGTTCTTGTTCAGTAACGGTGTTCTGGCTCAGTAACGGTGTTCTGGCTCAGTAACGGTGTTCTGGCTCAGTAACGTTGTTCTGGCTCAGTAACGTTGTTCTGGCTCAGTAACGGTGTTTGGGCTCAGTAACAGTGTTCTGGTTCAGTAATGGTGTTCTGGTTCAGTAATGGTGTTCTGGTTCAGTAACGGTGTTTGGGCTCAGTAACAGTGTTCTGGTTCAGTAATGGTGTTCTGGTTCAGTAATGGTGTTCTGGTTCAGTAACAGTGTTTGGGCTCAGTAACAGTGTTCTGGTTCAGTAATGGTGTTCTGGTTCCGTAATGGTGTTCTGGTTCAGTAATGGTGTTCTGGTTCAGTAACGGTGTTCTGGCTCAGTAACAGTGTTCTGATTCAGTAATGGTGTTCTGGTCCAGTAACAGTGTTCTGGTTCAGTAACAGTGTTCTTGTTCAGTAACGGTGTTCTGGCTCAGTAACAGTGTTCTGATTCAGTAATGGTGTTCTGGTCCAGTAACAGTGTTCTGGCTCAGTAACAGTGTTCTGATTCAGTAATGGTGTTCTGGCTCAGTAACAGTGTTCTGGTTCAGTAACAGTGTTCTGACTCCAATGTGTGCCATGCCCGGGTTCACTCAGTGTAGAGGAAGAGCAATGTCTCCTCTGCTCCTTCTCTCACATCCACTGAGCCCCTCCATACATCATTGTCCTGCTGCTGACAGCCAGGCACGCACAAACACACACACATGCGCAAAAGCGCACACCATTCAGTTATGTCTCTGCGCGTGTGTGCGTGTGCCTGAGTGCGTGCATGTGTGTGCCTGTGTGTGTGTTTTCCTGCGTGCGTGTTTGTGCGTGCATGTGTTTGAGTGCCTGTGTGCGCTCGTGTGTGTGTGATGGTCCCCATCTTGCTCGGATAGCCAGTGATGACGGATGGACGTCATTTATGGGGATGTATCAGCAGGCTACCCGCTTCGCACATCTGTCACCAGCTAAAGGCATCCCAGGGGGTAATTCATCTGGGCAGGACAGAGGGAGGGCCTGGGTGGTGAGAGGAGGGCTCATATAGAAACCAGGATGTAAGGATGCCGGGTCACCCTTAGTGCTCCAATACTGATCAGCATGGCCACAATCAGCCAACAAAGGAACTGCAGTCTCCCAGATGTGAAGATTACGGTGCACTATAATAGTGTTATCATAGTGTAATTGGCCCCAGATGTTACACGTGTGTGTGTGTGGTGTATTTTCAAGGAGGACATCTCGAGGGAGGGAACACTTCAATGCAATGACAGGTGTTTTCCCCAGCATCCCAGCGAAGCAGCAATACCTGTACTAACTAACCAACTCTAGGACACTGGTCTATAAGAGATATGATCCGGGTCTTGTTCAGTAGGGTGCAAAGTTGCAAAATGTTTTTAAAAAAGAACACTATTCTGTTAGTGCTTACCAACTTTAAAACATTAGCTCCTGTTGGTGCCTACTTAACACATTCCATGTGTTGGGGCACATATCATTACATTCTGGCTTCAAATCTGGACTCAGTGAAATCTTCATCTGTTCTCTCCATCACCTCCCTCAAACATCCAAGCTGAAAGTAGTACACAGGACAAAATCATTTAAGATGCCAAATTAGCAGATACATAGATTTGAAGAGGGTTTCCTGTCCTGTAGAGGGGACAGAATGGAGTACAGAAGCAGGGTGTTTTCCCGTGCTCTCCTCTTCTCTTCCAGGCTAACGGAGGAGAGAGAAAAAGGAAAGCAGGTGAAAGTGTAGTAAAAATTAAAGAAAGTTATCCTCTGAGGACTTCCATGATGTTGCTAACTACACTGTGCAGGGGTGCATAAAACGACCCCGCGACGACGCATGGAGAGCAGGCTGTGTGTGTGTGTGTGTGTGTGTGTGTGTGTGTGTGTGTGTGTGTGTGTGTGTGTGTGTGTGTGTGTGTGTGTGTGTGTGTGTGTGTGTGTGTGTGTGTGTGTGTGTGTGTGTGTGTGTGTGTGTGTGTGTGTGTGTCGTCCGGGGCATCAATGGCAATTAATGCAAGTGGTGTCTCAGACAAGGAGGGTAATGAGTTTTAATACACATGCAGGTGAGGAAGAGCTGAGTCGCTGGAACCCATGACAGCCTAATTAGATGCAATTTACAATTCCAGGGGATTCTAATCAAAGTCGTTGGGCTGGCTGGCTGGCTGAATCGCTACCACAAATCTCTGTATGAAATGAATGGGTCCTTTTTAAACGCGCCAATCTGTTGCCTTGATTGATAATTGGCTGTTATTTTTCTCTCTGTGTGAGCATCTCACTCTCGCTCTCTATCTCTCTCCCTCTCTCCCATCTATCTATCTATCTATCTATCTATCTATCTATCTATCTATCTATATATCTATCTATCTATCTATCTCCCCTCTCTCCCTCTCTCCCTCTCTATCTATCTATCTATCTATCTATCTATCTATCTATCTATCTCTCTCTCTCTCTCTCTCTATCTCTCTCTCTATCTCTCTCTATCTATCTATCTATCTATCTATCTATCTATCTATATCTATCTATCTATCTATCTATCTCTCTCTCTCTCTCTCTCTCTCTCTCTCTCTCTCTCTCTCTCTCTCTCTCTCTCTCACTCCCTATCGCTCTCTTTCTCCCTATCTCACGCTCTCTCTCCCCCTCTCTCTATCTCTCTCTCTCTCTTTCCTCACAACATGATGGAATCTATCTATCTATCTATCTATCTATCTATCTATCTCTCTCTCTCTCTCTATCTCTCTCTCTCTCTCTCTCTCTCTCTCTCTCTCTCTCTCTCTCTCTCTCTCTCTCACTCCCTATCGTATCTATCTATCTATTCATCTATCTATCTCTCTCTCTCCCTCTCTCCCTCTCTCTCTCTCTCTCTCTCTCTCTCTCTCTCTCTCTCTCTCTCTCTCTCTCTCCCTCTCTCTATCTATCTCTCTCCCTCTCTCTCTCTCTCTCTCTCTCTCTCTCTCTCTCTCTATCTATCTATCTCTCTCTATCTATCTATCTATCTATCTATCTCTCTCTCTCCCTATCTATCTATCTATCTATCTATCTCTCTCCCTCTCTCTCTCTCTCTCTCTCTCTCTCTCTCTCTCTATCTATCTATCTATCTATCTATCTATCTCTCTCTCTCTCTCTCTCTCTCTCTCTCTCTCTCTCTCTCTATCTATCTATCTATCTATCTATCTATCTATCTATCTATCTATCTATCTATCTATCTATCTATCTCTCTCTTTCTCCCTATCTCACGCTCTCTCCCCCTCTCTCGCTCTCTCTCTCTCTTTCCTCACAACATGATGGAATGGTAGATGTGTATTTAAAAATGTAATTATATACGTTCCTTCATTACTGTGTTATAGTTCTGAGTGTGAATATAGGATAACTAAATGAATGTTGACAACTTATCATTACCATCAGGAATTGGCCTTGATGATATACTGATGGGCTGGTTTCATAAGACGCTCCCCATCTAACCTTAAAGAGCTTGAGAGGATCTGCAGAGAATAATGGGAGAAACTCTCCAATTACAGGTGTGCCAAGCTTGTAGCTTCATACCCAAGAAGACTCAGGTCTGTAATAGCTGCCAAGGGTTCTTCAACAAAGTACTGAGTAAAGGGTCTGAATACTTCTGTAAACGTGATATTTCTGTTTTCTTATTTTTTTCTAAATTTGTAAGACCTGTGTTTGCTTTGTCATTATGGGTTATTGTGTGTAGATTGATGAGGAAAATAAAAATGTAATCAATTTTAGAATATGACTGTAACGTAAGAAAATGTGGAAAAGGTTAAGGGGTCTGAATACTTTCCGAATGCATTGTACATGGGCATTCTATAGGAACCCTAAAGAAACAGGTGTACAAGGTATACATACTTTGTGAAATGTCAATTAGCACACTTGTTCTAAGTGGTCAAATGTGTTTAATTGGGGTCCTCTGGTTTGTCAGGGAGGAAGAGATACATGCTCATGTTCCCTTGTGCCTGGTATGATATGGCTTTGTGTATGGTTTATCAAGATAAAGGTTAGTGTACAAGGGACCTGTTCTATATACATCAATAGTAACTAAATACATACAGTAGTCATGTCCCCTTGTACCTGGTATAATATGGTGTAATATGGTGTCGTGTAGTAAGCAGGGCATAGTTAATCAATGTCTGCTGTTAGCCTCACTACATCTATCCACTCTCCCCAAGCGTGAAATTGCTGCTAATGATGTTAATCATGCTCTGTAATTTATAAAGCACCTTAGCCTTGTCCAGCTAAGCACATTTTGATCGTATGCACCACCACGGAGGTAAACATAGCTAGCTCTACAATACGTGTCCTATCATGGACGATCGGCTTCAAACGCATTTAGAATGCAGACAAAGCTAAGTAATGCAGATAGGCCGTTGGGGTTTGGTGGTACTACAGTACGTCATGTAATTTACACATATAGTTTTGACATCTACTGAACTAACATTATGTTGTTTATACATTTATATAATAAACATTTATTGGAAAAAGTCCAAATTAGCTTGTATTTTGCTGTAACTATACATAATGCACAATTTTGCAAAAACACAAATCCTTCTTTTGCTGGGTTCTGTTGCTAGATTGCATTCAATAATGTGTTTTAATCCCCATATTTGAGTGTGTGTGTGTGTGTGTGTGTGTGTGTGTGTGTGTGTGTGTGTGTGTGTGTGTGTGTGTGTGTGTGTGTGTGTGTGTGTGTGTGTGTGTGTGTGTGTGTGTGTGTGTGTGTGTGTGTGTGTGTGTGTGTGTGTGTGTGTGTGTGTGTGTGTGTGTGTGTGTGTGTGTGTGTGTGTGTGTGTGTGTGTGTGCGTGTGTGTGTTTACAAAATGTGGCCCGGAGTACAAACCAGTATACACACTTGATCCTTGCAGAATTTTCAACAGCAATGTTCCACGGCTCACTGACATCTTGGCACAGTCACCAAAGCCTGAGCTGAATTTGAACATCTTTGTTTTGCTATCTGTCCAAACAATGAGTAATCTGATTTGTCATGTCATTCTGAATGGGAATTTAGACTATTCATCTCCCCCTTTACAGTCCACGGCAGACAGACAGACAGACAGACAGACAGACAGACAGACAGACAGACAGACAGACAGACAGACAGACAGACAGACAGACAGACAGACAGACAGACAGACAGACAGACAGACAGACAGACAGACAGACAGACAGACAGACAGACAGACAGACAGACAGACAGACAGACAGACAGACAGTTTTCTGAATAACATAATCAGATTATTTTTTATTTCATCATTGACCTGCGCCACATGAAATGAAATCTCATCAAGAGGATTAAAGACAGCTATTGAATACAAATCCATTCACATTTGCTGGAACATGACATCAAAACTTGAATTGACGTTAGGTGGGTTTAGGGAGTTTCATTTTGATCTTATTAGGATTTCCTGATCCTTCACTATAAACATTGAGAAGAACCCTCCACCTTGTTTATTAATGCTACAATCTGGGATTTGTGTTTCAGCCCAACGGCAGCAATTTATATCATCAATTCTAATGACAAAACATTTCTGAAAATACCCCATATTGCACCTTTAAGAAGGAATATGGATGTTTTCCAACAGAGTGTGAGGAGTCAATCATTCCATGGCGTTCGAGGAGGTATATGAAAAGGAAAGGTCAGGGATTATAGGGCTGATACAGTCTGTACTGCACTGTGGATCACTACCCAACAGTACTGGTGGTGGGAAACCACGACAACACAAAGACATGGCAAAGAATAACATCACGGCTGTTGACATGTCAGTTTAGGATATTGATGATGAGAATACTGAGGGTGATTCGGATGTTTGTGTTCGCTAGTCTGTTGAAAGAAGAGAGTCGGACCGAAATGCAGCGTGTTGGTTACTCATGACTTTAATGAAAGAATCGCGGTACATGAAATAACTGAAAGACGAAAACAACAAACGGAACGTGAAACTAATTACAGCCTATCTGGTGAATACTACACAAAGACAGGAACAATCACCCACGAAATACAAAGCGAAACTATGGCTCCCTAAATACGGTTCCCAATCAGAGACAACGATAAGCACCTGACTCTGATTGAGAATCGCCTCAGGCAGCCAAGCCTAACAACACCCCTAATCAGCCGCGATCCCAAATAATACAAACCCCAATACGAAAACAACATATAAACCCATGTCACACCCTGGCCTACCCAAACATATAACAAAAACACAAAATACAATGACCAAGGCGTGACAGACTTGATGAGAAGTTGGATTTCAAGGCACAGAAAAAACAGATGAAAATGTGGCATTTTTTGTACAAAGTGAATACAACGAATTCTGTAATTTCATGAATGCCTTACCAATGACATAGAAATATCCATTAGATTGGTCCTGTAATGGGCACTGTAATGGGGGTGATTTATCGCTTATTGCACATAAATAAGGGTGGCAAGTAGCCTGGTGGTTGGGCCAGTAACCGAAAGATTGCTGGTTCGAATGCCCGAGCTGACAAGGTGACAAATCTGTCAATGTGCCCTTATTTGCTCCAGGGGCGCCATCCTACTATGGCTTACCCTGTAAAACAACACATTTCACTGCATCTATCTGGTGTAAGTGACAATAAAACATCTATCTATAATACAAGGCAAACACAAAGTAAATTACCAGATAATTATCATTAATCTGCATCATCATCACAACAAATACCAGATCAGATATGGTGGTTGAAGACCATGATGAAGACAGATCAGATATGGTGGTTGAAGACCATGATGAAGACAGATCAGATATGGTGGTTGAAGACCATGATGAAGACAGATCAGATACGGTGGTTGAAGACCATGATGAAGACAGATCAGATACGGTGGTTGAAGACCATGCTGAAGACAGATCAGATATGGTGGTTGAAGACCATGATGAAGACAGATCAGATATGGTGGTTGAAGACCATGATGAAGACAGATCAGATATGGTGGTTGAAGACCATGCTGAAGACAGATCAGATATGGTGGTTGAAGACCATGCTGAAGACAGATCAGATATGGTGGTTGAAGACCATGCTGAAGACAGATCAGATATGGTGGTTGAAGACCATGATGAAGACAGATCAGATATGGTGGTTGAAGACCATGATGAAGACAGATCAGATATGGTGGTTGAAGACCATGATGAAGGCAGATCAGATATGGTGGTTGAAGACCATGCTGAAGGCAGATCAGATATGGTGGTTGAAGACCATGATGAAGACAGATCAGATATGGTGGTTGAAGACCATGCTGAACCCAAATATGATTTCAATTGTGGGGGACATGGGGTTGACGTGGCAATGATAACCATAGGGACCAATGCCCATCGGTGGTATACCAAACAATTGTTTGGTATTTGTTTTTTTTCCCATTGGCAAGTTTATGACATTTTGTTGGATTATTGAGTCCTTATTTAATATTGTTCATGCTAGATATTGTAGTGTAGGCTGTGCATTTGACAGTAAAAATGGTTAATGTTGAGACAATGCATGACTCAAGCGTGCATTTTGAGTAGTGGGGTGTATTTTGAGTAGTGGGGGTGTATTTTGAGTAGTGGGGTGTATTTTGAGTAGTGGGGTGTATTATGAGTAGTAGGGGTGTATGTTGAGTAGTGGAGTGTATTTTGAGTAGTGGGGTGTATTTTAAAGTAGTGGGGTGTATTTTGAGTAGTGGGGTGTATTTTGAGTAGTGGGGTGTATTTTGAGTAGTGGGGTGTATTTTGAGTAGTGGGGTGTATTATGAGTAGTGGGGTGTATTTTGAGTAGTGGGGTGTATTTTGAGTAGTGGGGGTGTATTATGAGTAGTGGGGGTGTATTTTGACTAGTGGGGTGTATTTTGAGCCGTGGGGGTGTATTTTGAGTAGTCGGGTGTATTTTGAGTAGTGGGATGTATTTTGAGTAGTGGGGTGTATTTTGAGTAGTGGGGGTGTATTATGAGTAGCAGGGTGTATTTTGAGAAGCGGTGTATGTGTATGTGTATTGCTTTGTGAACAAGCACTACATCAGGGTAACCTGTTCTTGGTTTAATGGTTGAAATGAAGTTGTTTATTACGTCTCTATGTACTGAACGAGACTCCGCTACACCTCTACAACACTCTTAAGGTGTAATCTCCCTCTTCCCATTCCAGCTGCATCACATTGACCTAATAGAAATCTTTATGAGGCATATGTCTGAGGCCTGCGGATGAACTAGATGACAATCTAGCAGTCTATAAAATGTCTCCCTACCAGCACTACTGGCTCGCCGCTTCACCCAGGGATTTATATCACCCAGGGAGTATCCCAAATGGAACCACATTTCCTATGCACTGCACTACCTTTGACCGGAGCCCTTATAAGTAGTGCACTTTATAAGGAATGGGGTGCCATTTGAGATGCAGCCCAGGTCCTTAAAGCTCAGAGAAATACGATGGCCGTAGTCTACAGTCATTGTCCTTCAAGAGAAATGGGAAATAAAGGATCAGCTACGTTGTCTCCTCAACATAGTGGAAGTCAGACATAGGGATGGACAGTATATGAGTATGTAGGAGGGTGGTTGAGTGTGAATGTCATAGTGTAAATCCAACCATGACCGGTCTTGAGTAAGGCCTTGTGCTGAAATGAGGACAATTTGTCTGTAGAATTCCAACCCTGATATATTGCATTCAATGTTTTTGTTTTATTGCTGTTTCCCCCACTTTTCTACCACAATCAAAGATCCTGTAAATGGCACTGATGTGATGCAGCTAGCTAACCGCAGTGATTTATCTTGATTCTGTTGAATGGGCCTAAATACCCAGTGCCAACACTGCCAGAACTTGAAGAAATCCCCACTAAATTGCCTTTGAACCGGTGTCACCACAGCCACCACGTTTCTGTACTCCATGAAGGCATCAGGGATGGACCTGGTACACTAGTGCAGTGAAAGCTGTGCATGTAGCAGACCAAAATGATGTCAGACTGGTAATGTAATTACAAACCCATCTGTCTTTCAGAGTATGACAAGCACAACATGTCCAATCATGGTTTCATTTAAATTCTAATTAGTTTGGTTCAATTTCACAGGCAGCTATGGCAATGCAGGCAGGCTCCATTGTGGTGTGGGAGCGAGCTGGAGCTAAGGATGGAGAGATAGAAACACCACCACTACTCTCTCTACTGCCAGGAGACACAGCCTGGGACTGAGAGTTCTGCTCTGTTCCGCTGCTCACATTAATATACAGATTAGCATTTACAGTTATTGGTTTGAGGTGATTAACGGCAAAACAAAAAGGCTAGGAATGGGAACAGCTGATATCCAATCCATCATTTCAGGGCGTATCTGTCAGATTTTTGTCCTGCTCTGATGAGCTTACTACAGTACGTGAAAAGTTGCATTGGCACCGAACACACCAATGAGATTGGGATGATATTGGCTCCCGAGTGGCACAGCGGTCTAAGGCTCTGCATCTCATTGCTTGAGACGTCACTACAGGCAGCCTGGTTTGATTCCAGGCTGTATCACAACCGGCCTTGATTGAGAGTCCCATAGGGTGGCGCACAATTGGTCTAGCGTCGTCCGGGATTGACTGGTGTAGGCCGACTGGTGTAGGCCGTCATTAAGAATTTGTTCTTAATAAATCTTCTAAGGGAAAGCCCCCTTTCCTTTAAATCACCTAAAATGACATAGCCAAATCTAACTGCCTGTAGCTCAGGCCCTGAAGCAAGGATATGCATATTCTTGATACCATTTTTAAAATTTTACCTTTATTTTACCTTTATTTAAAACCAGATAGGCTTGCTGAGAACAAGTTTTCATTTACAACTGCGACCTGGACAAGATAAAGCAAAGCAGTGCAGAACAAACAACAACACAGAGTTACACATGGAATAAACAAACATAGAGTCAATAATACAGTAGGGAAAAAAAGTATATATACAGTGTGTGCAAATGAGGTAGGATACCGGAGGTAAGGCAATAAATAGGCCATAGTAGCGAAATAATTACAATATAGCAATTAAACACTGGAGTGATAGATGTGCAGAATATGAGTGTAAAATTAGAGATACTGGGGTGCAAAGGAACAAAAATAAATAATATAGATAACAGTATGGGGATGAGGTAGTTGGATGGGCTATTTACAGACAGGTGCAGTGATCTGTGAGCTGCTCTGACAGCTGGTGCTTAAAGATAGCGAGGGAAATATGAGTCTCCAGCTTCAGTGATTTTTGCAGTTCTTTCCTGTCATTGGCAGCAGAGAACTGGAAAGAAAGGCGGCCGAAGGAGGAATTGGCTTTCTCCATCCAGTGAAATATATCTGCTGGAGCGCATGCTATGGGTGGGTGCTGCTATGGTGACCAGAGAGCTGAGATAAGGCGGGGCTATACCTAGTAAAGACTTATAGATGACCTGGAGCCAGTGGATTTGGCAACGAATATGAAGTGAGGGCCAGCCAACGACAGCATACAGGTTGCAATGGTGGGTAGTATATGGGGCTTTGGTGACAAAACAGATGGCACTGTGATAGACTGCATCCAATTTGCTGAGTAGAGTGTTGGAGGCTATTTTGTAAATGACATCGCCGAAGTGAAGGTACGGTAGGATAGTCAGTTTTACAAGGGCATGTTTGGCAGCATGAGTGAAGGATGCTTTGTTGTGAAATAGGAAGCTGATTCTAGGAAACAAAGGAAACACTTTGAAGTTTGTGGAAATGTGAATTGAATGTAGGAGAATATAACTCAATAGATCTGATAGCAGAAAATACAGTTTTTTTTCTACCACCATCTTTGAAATGCAACAGTAAGGTCCCACATCTAGCCATCACTCTGGTTGTAATTCTGATGGTGTCCACAAGATGGCAGGAGTGTATGTTCAAACAGATAACAAATAACTTGAAGTATGATATAAAATACATGACATTTAGTGTGAAGTCACCCAGGTACATTTGGGCAAATTGTGAAGGAGACATTTACATTCACATTACATTTTCTGCAAGAATATGATCAAATCTGTATACTTGGACTTGATTTAGCTGTTCCAGTATTAGTAGCCATGTTATAAGTTCAACATTTGCAAAACACCCAGTTTTCATAACTTCATAACTCTCCATATTCTCATAATTTTTGTCCAAAAGGAAAAGGCTTGCTGTCGCACAAGGTTAGTAGCTACAGTTTGCGACAGTTTGCGACAGATACGGGATTACTGATATGGGGATACTCGGGATACGGGTTACTGATTCGGGGATACTCCCATAAAGCCCAGTTCATTGGCTATCTAGCTAGCTTTGTTTGACCCCGATTGGTGCTTATTTGACAAAGATACAGTCGAACAAGTGAAGACCGCCCGCGTCTCTGACCAAATTTGATGTCCTATAGGATATACTACACCCCTAATGATATAATGAAGTCTGGTTACATTCTAGGATCTCTGAGAAATAAATATGAACGTGATTTGACTGGTTGAAACAACGTTTAGGGTTAAATTTTCACAGATTCCTTTCTTTGCAAATTGAAAGAGTGGAAATACAAAATCGATCGTGCATGCTATATGGACCTTTTTAGGATATGTCACGGTCTCTCTGCAGTGCAGGGGCGGTTCCTCCTGCAGGCAGAGGAGTGTCGTTAGTGATTGGAGTCACCTGGGCTCAGTGTATTTAAACTGCTTGACTAATCTCTCTCTCTCTCTCTCTCTGCTCCTCCAGGTATGATCCTGTTTTGTTTGTTCCATTGTAGTTTTGCATAGTTTTCACTCAGTCATTCACACACACAGATTCATGCATCCCTGCACTTTACATACACCTTACATTATGATACTTTCACACCTCATTCCTTTTTCATTGTTTAAAATTGATAGTTTGGTTAATAATAAAGAACATTTTTTATTGGCCTATACCTGTTATTCGTGTCCCCTCATTTTTGCCACAGGCTATGAGCCGGCCTGTGACAGATATGAAAAAGGATTTTATCTAACAAAACGACACTTCATGTTATCTCTGGGACCCTTTGGATGATAAATCAGAGCAAGATTTCAGAACGTAAGTCCACATTTCATCTTCAGAGGTGAATGTATCAAACCTATTGAAAAAATAGTTTTGTTGTTAGGAGCTCTCCTCAAACAATAACATGGCATTTTTTCGCAGTAATAGCTACTGTGCATTTGACAGTGCAGTTATATTAACAAGAATTTAAACTTTCAGCCGTTATAGGACACTTATATGTACCGACATTTGTTGTTTCTCTAAAATCTGTGATCGTGACACAAGCCGCTGCATGATTTACAACTGTCCTGTTTACGGAACGCCTATCACTACCAAGTTCTTAGCTGACTAGTTAAATAAAGTTTAAATAAATAAAACATATACATATATTGTTCAGTAGTTCACCACCATTACGTTCCCAAATCAGCTGAGTTAGTGTACAGTAAATTCAATAGGCTTTGGTTTGAAACACTTAATTCTGCATCAAAACTGGAATGATTAGACAAGTTCTTCAATGTGGGTTTCAAAGCTTGATTAATGTGCACACTTAATAGCATAGAGGTGGTGCTACTCGTTTGTCTTTGTTTTACTCTGTGTCTGTGTGTTTACTGTTGCTTTCTTGTTGTATGTATTCGGATGCAAATTAGAACTCATAACTGCATAAATATTGTCACCCGTGGAACATCAGGGAAGCTCCTTATTACATAATAGACGTTGATTTCTTTCTCTCCTCAGATTACTGGTCACATTTCTCTGAGGCAGAGGCAGGAAACTGGGACCGAGGCGAGGCGATGCTGGGTAAATGTGTTCCAGGCGATGGTTCTCTTCTCTGCTCTCTCTGTGGTTTGGTCATGATTAGCCTGTAATCAGCAAAGAACAAACTGATTATTAGCTTTGCGCCACTCAACTCCCTTCAGGGACTCTGCTCTCTCTCTGTATTTCATCTCCCTCTATCTCTTTCTCTATCCTCTCCCCCTCTCCCTTTCAATCTCCCTCTTTACCTCTTTCTCTCTCTCTCTATCTCTTTCTCTATCCCCTCTCTCTCTCTTCCTTTCTTTCTCACTCTATCCCTTTGTCTATCCCCTCTCTCTCTGTGTATCTCTCTCTTCTCCTTAATCATTGGTATTTCCATATGTCAGTGGCGCCTCTCTCTATCTCCCCTCTCTCTCTCTCTCTCTCTCTATCTCCCCTCTCTCTCTCTCTCTCTCTCTCTCTCTCTCTCTCTCTCTCTCTCTCTCTCTCTCTCTCTCTCTCTCTCTCTCTCTCTCTCTCTCTCTCTCTCTCTCTCTCTCTCTCTCTCTCTCTCTCTCTCTCTCCCCTTCTCTTACCGCTCCTTAATCATTGGTGCAACACATCACCTGATTACACCTCAAAGTCTGATTACTGCTTGACGCCTGACGCATGGGCCTGACTTACAAGTCAACAGAACCCAGGGATAGGACAATTTTTCACCCCAAAGCTTCCTCACACAGCTTTTTGGACCTGTAGGGAGAATGTTGCAAATCTGTCCAAACACACACATACTATGCATACTATGGCATCCCTGTGCAAAATGTTGTGGGTAAAATTGTATTGCTTTTGCACATTTCAATAACGTGTTGTGAACAAGAAAAAGATGAATAACTTCTCTACCTATTTCAAATCTTAAAGTCTCCCGTTCAGCCTCAGCTCAGAGGGCTAACACATTCCCCAGTTCCATTATACATGCAAATGGGGTTTATTGACCCATCCAGCCACGTCATGTTCATGGTATCACCTGGATGGTACAACATTGCTATTCAACCACCTAATGAATCACCCTACAACTGGTGTTACTCTGGACTGGTACCAAGGAGAAGAGCAGGCGGTTCAGCACACTTGATAAACCACCCGCGGTTCCAGGCATCCGCATATGGCGGCGAAGGATTTTGAACAAAACACAACTACTGTATGAGGTGGAGAAAATCAATGACAGTGTTGACCCGGTTGGCGTCTCAGTAACCTGCGACTCAGAGTAATACAGTTTTTCAAATGGTGACCTCTTATGGGAAACATGAAGTGGGGATGGTGTGCACTTGTGAACCCCTGAAGTGTTGCCTTTTTACAGGAGCAAGCTGAGAATAGAACGTGTGTAGAACTGAAGTGTTGCCTTTTTACAGGAGCAAGCTGAGAATAGAAACGTGTGTAGAACTGAAGTGTTGCCTTTTTACAGGAGCAAGCTGTGAATAGAAACGTGTGTAGAACTAAAGTGTTGCCTTTTTACAGGAGCAAGCTGAGAATATAAACTTGTGTAGGACTGAAGTGTTGCCTTTTTACAGGAGCAAGCTGAGAATATAAACTTGTGTAGAGCTGAAGTGTTGCCTTTTTACAGGAGCAAGCTGAGAATATAAACTTGTGTAGGACTGAAGTGTTGCCTTTTTACAGGAGCAAGCTGAGAATATAAACTTGTGTAGAACTGACATTACATTTAAACTGTGTTGGTCTTCAATGTGAAAGTATATTGTAGGTTGCCTATTATTATCACAGTTTTCACCCTTTTTGAATTATTACGAATGATAACATTCATTTACATCTCCAATGATGCACAATTGCAATGGAAATTCAACGAGCCATAACTGAATGCCGTCTGAAACTAAGACCACACAAACTCAAGGGAAAACACCCATCTCAACTTTGACGGGTCCTTTAAATGTCCCCAATTTTGCCTTTCTAATTACAGCTATCTAGGATCAACTAAATGAAATCTTGATGGCATAAAGGCTATGTATTATTCTCTCTTAGAGAAGCTCATTGAGGTCCCACGGCACTCCTTCATTACTGAGCAGATTGATCAGAAGATGGAGAGACACTCTATTGAATCTAAATGACTTTCCTCGAAGCTCATTGGCTCCGAGCTAGAAGTCATTAATACCTCAGTCTCCTGGTGTCTAATAATATGGACCACCAAAACCATCAGCTTCATATTGACAAGTTTAACATCTCAATTGGATGTTGTTGTTTTTTAAGATGATGCCCACAGTGGCTTTTAATAAGGAATGTCTACTTTGTTCAGCCTAGTGGAGGTGGTGAAGTTCAGTTGACATAAGATATCACCAACTTTTATCTCTCTTGTGTTTGTCTGCTTTGGAGCTGTACTTTCACAGTTATTCTTGCCACCTGAACACAGAGAAGAGAGGCTGGAGCATCCTCAGCATATCGGTTATAGCAAAGGATCACTGAAGCAAGGACTCATCAGAAAATTTACTTCACACAATTCATCCTCAATTAATTTCGGAATTGACATTTCCTCCTAATTGTAAGGAGTGCAAATATACTATGGGACGATGAAGGGCCTATATTGCCTTTTGTAATCATACAGTACCGGGAATGTAATTATATTATATTTACACAACCAGGGTGTTATTTGCTTTGTTCCTAGGCATCTTAATACTGTGTGGACTCTGCATTGTTAATTATGCAGAGAAAATGAGTAGGAGCTGCTGCTTGCCTGCAGCCAGAAAATCAACCGACTACTTAGAGACCTAATACATTCTAATCTCCTCTCTGCGAGTTAAACAAATGTATATTCACTCGGCTGGTTCTGATTCGCTGCTGCAGCCGTGAGGTTAGTTCTGATTCGCTGCTACAGCCCCTAGGCTAGTTCTGATTCGCTAGCTGCAGCCTCAAGGATTCTGATGTGAACTGGCCCAGGGCTCTAGAGCTCCAGATTCACGACAGCACACAAACTAACATGCCACTGCCTACTGCCTAATTTCCTCTCAGCAGAATAACCGCTTTCGGTCTGTGTAAATACAATTAATCAGGAAATAGGAAGTATTTCATTTCCTGTGGCATGATTAGGCCAGAGTTAAAGTTTCTTTACTATTGAAAAGAGAGCAATGATGCAATTGGCTACAGTTCATGGGTAATGAATGCAAGAGGCATTGTGTGCAGAAACATGACCCACCCACTATTAGATTAAGATGACCTAAATGGAAGAAGAAGAAGAAGGTCCATTGGAAATGTGTATTCTGCTTTGTGCCATCTTCCTGGAGCTCTATTCGTCCATTCCAGCCTGGACCAAGGGAACTCTGCTTTCCAACCCCGCAACACAAGAGCCAGGCAGTTAGGCTGGACAGAGCAGAGGCACTGGCCCACAGATCAGGACTAGCTTCCATTTGGGAGTAGGGTTACGCCAGCTCCTAAAACTGTTAAGACTGACATTTGGACAGATTAGCCTTTTTCCTTTTTTCTGAAGCCTCAACCTTAGCCTGAAGCTTCCCCCTTTCTCTCTGCCAGATATGTCTCTCTACTCGTCCCTTGTCCCTGTACATCCTCCAAATCTGAAGAACTTTCAGACAAAGTCTTCATAGGGGTCTGCTTGTCCTGCTGTGGAAAAAGCAAACTGCACTTATACTGTACATGGACACTTCATGTAAAACTGGTGCCTGAGAATTATTATTTAACGACTGGGTGAAGGGGTGAACATGTCCACATTCTAGAGCGTAGCAGAATTCTACACTCAACAATCACGATCACAGCTAAATTCTACCATCTTTAGTTCCAAGTGCAGCCAAATGGTGTGAGATGCAGTAATTTAGTTTTCCGTGCTTTTATCTATCAACTCCAGTAGCTTTGGGTTTTTGAGTAGCCGCCTGCTGTTAGCTGTGTCTTGAAGGCCTCCACATGCTTCTTTGCTTTCCTCTTCTCGTTCCGCCTCTCCGGCAGCTCCATTAGTTCATTTGTTTGTTCCTAAAAAGGAGATGCACAACGTGATAAATCACTTTTATCAAGGTTGGGGATGTAATTTATTAACTTTTGAGGACATCTTCATATTAGCTTCAAAATGTCTGCTTATCTGTTCCACTACTTTATTAGCACACAGACACGGACACGGACACGGGCACGGACACGGGCACGGACATGGGCACGGACACGGGCACGGGCACGGACACTGGCACGGGCACGGGCACGGGCACGGGCATGGGCACGGACACGGACACGGGCACGGACACGGACACGGGCACGGACACGGACACGGACACGGACACGGGCACGGACACGGACACGGACACGGGCACGGGCACGGGCACGGACACGGGCACGGGCACGGACACGGGCACGGACACGGACACGGGCACGGACACGGACACGGGCACGGACACGGGCAGGGGCACAGACACGGGCACGGACACGGACACGGACACGGACACGGACACGGGCACGGGCACGGACACGGACACGGACACGGACACGGACACGGGCACGGACACGGACACGGACACGGACACGGACATGGACACAGACACGGACACGGGCACGGACACGGGCACGGACACGGACACGGACACAGACACACTCACCCCACCACCCCCTCTGCTCCAAGAAAGATAAGCTCATGTTGCCCAATTGTGCTTTAAAGATTCATTACTATCAGAGTAAAAAATCCATCTGTTAATTTTGCCATTGATGTAAATCTGCAAGCTGAAAGATGTCACACAGAGATTTCATGTAATCTATTAGTTTCAATTAAAATGTAAGTGAGTCCTTTCAATAGCTTTTTAGGCAGAGCATTAGATGAAAACAGACTGCTTCGGGAGAAGTGGAGATTGCTGTGTTACAATACACCACTATTCAGTTAAAAATAGGCAGTTCCAAAATGATTGGCACCCTTGATAAAGATGATCAAAACAGACTATATAATAAATAATACAAATACTGAGCTACATAGTTTGCTCAATGTTTTTTAAATTATATCATTTTATACTAATACAATTGCTCAGAGAACTATATTTGGTTTAACAAATGATGGGCACTCCTGTTTATAATACTCCTGTACCCTCCCCATTTTCTAAAATGTTTGAGATTGGAGAACACATTGGGAGGGATCTTTGACCATTCCTCCATACAGGATCTTTCCATATCCTTCATATCCTTCATCTGCCCTTAAGGACTGCCCTTCTTCAATGCAAACCACAGATTTCAATGGGGTTTAAGTCCAGAGACTGAGATGGCCACATAACAATTTCTTTGTTGATTTTGATGTGTTTCCTTTGGTTATTGTCCTGCTGAAAGATCCACTTGTGGCCAAGCTTTCTGTCATAAGCAACCAGGTATTTGCCTAAAATTCCCTGGTACTTGATAAAGTGAATGATGCCGTTGACTTTAACTAGGGCCCCAGGACCATTTGGCTTGTTTGCAATCAAACAAGCAAAAAGTCAGTATAGAGACAAAGTGGAGTTGCAATTCAATGGCTCAGACACAAGACAAATGTGGCAGGGTCTACAGACAATCACGGACTACAAAAGGAAAACCAGCCATGTTGCGGACACCAACGTCTTGCTTCCAGACAAACTAAAAACCTTCTTTTCCCGCTTTGAGGATAATACAGTGACACCGGCGCAGCCCGCTACCAAGGACTGTGGGCCCTCCTTCTCCGTGACCGACGTAAGACATTTAAACGCGTTAACCCTCACAAGGCTGCTGGCCCAGACGGGGCCAGACAGACAAGCTGGCTGGTGTGTCTACGGACAGATTCAATCTCTCTCTATCCCAGTCTGCTGTCTCCACATGCTTCAAGATGGCCATCATTGTTCCTGTACCCAAGAATGCAAAGGTAACTGAACTAAATGACTATCGCCCCCCAATAGCACTCACTTCTGTCATCATGAAGTGCTTTGAGAGATTAGTCAAGGATCATATCACCTCCACCTTACCGGTCACCCTAGACACACTTCAATTTGTTTACCGCCCCAATAGGTCCACAGATGATGCAATCGCCATCACACTGCACATTGCCATATCCCATCTGAACAAGAGGAATACATATGTAAGAATGCTGTTCATTGACTATAGCTCAGAATTCAACACCATAGTACCCTCCAAGCTCATCGTTAAACTTGGTCCACCCACAAAGACAATAGCACCTCTTCAACCTCCGGAAGCTGAAGAAATTTGGCTTGTCAACTAAAGCCCTCACATACTTTTACAGATGCACAATTGAGAGCCTCCTGTCAGGCTGTATCACTGCCTGGTATGGCAACTCCAACCACAAGGCTCTCCAGAAGGTGGTGCGGTCTGCACAACGCATCACTGGGGGAAAACTACCTCCCTTTCAGGACACCTACAGCCCCTGATGTCACAGGAAGGCCAAAAAGATAATCAAGGACAACAACCACCCGTTCCACTACCTATTCACTCCTCTACCATCCAGAAGGCGAGGTCAGTACAGGTGCATCAAAGCTGGGACCGAGAGACTGAAAAACAGCTTCTATCTCAAGGCCATCAGACTGTTTAACAGCCATCATTAGCACAGAGAGGCTGCTGCCTACATATAGACTTGAAATCATTGCCCACTTTAATAAAGGGAATACTAGTCACTTTAATAATGCCACTTTAATAATGTTACATATCTTGCATTACTCATCTCATATGCATATACTGTATTCTATCTATTTCATCTTAGCCTATGCCGCTCTGACATTGCTCATCCATATATTTATATTTATATATTCTTATCCCATTCCTCTACTTAAATTTGTGTGTATTGGGTATATGTTGTGGAATTGTTAGATATTACTTGTTAGATATTGCTGCACTGTCGGAACTAGAAGCACCAGCATTTCGCTACACTCTTAATAACATCTTTCAACAATGTGTACTGTATGTGACCAATAATGTTTTGATTTGATTTTGAAGTGAAATAGCCCCATAACCTCAAAGATCCACCACCACATTTTACAGTAGGTATGAGGTTATTTTCTGCATATGCATCTGTTTTTTCAACACCAAACCCACCACTGGTGTTCATGGCCAAAGAGCTCTATTTTCATATTATCTGACCATGGAGGAACAGTCTAAGATCCCTCACAATGTGTTCTCAAATCTCATAAAACATTTTATAAAAAGGCTCAGTGTCATTATCCTCGCAAGGGGAGGGTGATGGAGTATTGAAAACAATCATTTTGTACCCTATCATTTTCAGAAATACATTTTTCTGCTTGTTAATTAAACACAATCTATGTTTCTGAGCAATTGTATGTCAAAAGAGTTAGTGCAGGGTCAATGCATATTGTCCGGGTAGCTATTGGTTAACTATTTAACAAACTATTTAGCAATCTTATGGGGGTAGCGCCTTGTGGTCGGATGCCAAGCAGTCGACATACCAAGCAGTGATGCAGTCAGTCAAATTGCTCTCAATGGTGCAGTTGTAGAACATTTTGAGTATCTAAGGGCCCATGCGGAATCTTTTCAGCCTCCTGAGGGGGAAGAAGTGTGGTCGTGCCTGCTTCACAACTGTGTTGGTGCGTGTGGACCATGATAATTCCTTAGTGGGTTGGACACCGAGGAACTTAAAGCTCTCGACCCGCTCCACTATAGCCCCGTTGATGTGAATGGGGGTGTGCTTGGCTTTCCATTTCCTTCAGTCCACAATCAGCTCCTTTGTCTTACTGACGTTGAGTGACAGGTTGCTGTTGCACCACACTGCCAGGTCACTGACCTCCTCCGTATTGGCTGTCTCATCATTGTCGGTGATCAGGCCAACCACAGTCGTCATCAGCAAACTTTATTATTTTTATATATTTATCTTAATTTAACCTTTATTTAACCAGGCAAGAAATTCTTATTTACAATGTAACGTGGACGCTGGGAGTCGGGAAGCAAGTGCAGGTGGTGAGTTTGATAATAAACCGAACATGACATGAGTAGCGTACAGACATGAAACACATAGTCAATACTGCCTGGGAAATGGAACTAAGGGAGTGACAGGTATAGGGGAGGTAATCAGTGAAGTGATGGAGTCCAGGTGTGCCTATAGATGAAGCGCAAGTGCGCGTAATGATGAATGCCAGGTCCGATGTTAGTAAACCGGCGAAGTTGAATGCCGGAGGGGAGGAGCGGGAGTAGAGGTGACAGTACTGCCCTCATGACGGGCGTCTCCAGCCGCAGGACTTCGCAGGCCAGAGGGACATCCACGAAGGGTGGAGGGGTGTCATGAGGGACAGTATCAGCCTGGGGATCCACCTATATATATTATATATTATTATATATAGAAGGGAGACAGGTGAGATATGGTAGTCAACAGGAAGTTGTAATGTGTACGTCACCTCGTTGACCCTCCAGAGAACATTGAATGGCCCCACAAACCGGGGGCTCAGCTTCTTGCAGGGCAGGCTGTCATGTTTTGTCATTAATTATCATGTCTTGTCCCTGTGCTTCCCCTTCTATTCGTTTCCCTCTGCTGGTCTTATTAGGTTCTTTCCCTCTTTCTATCCCTCTCTCTCCCCCTCCCTCTCTCACTCTCTCGCTCTCTCTTCTCTCTATCGTTCCGTTCCTGCTCCCAGCTGTTCCTATTCCCCTAATCAATCATTTAGTCTTCCCACACCTGTTCCCGATCCTTTTCCCTGATTAGAGTCCCTATTTCTCTCCTTGTTTTCCGTACCTGCCCTGTCGGATCCTTGTCTATATTCACCGTGCTGTGTCTATGTTTTGCCCTGTCGTGTCGTGTTTCCCTCAGATGCTGCGTGGTGAGCAGGTGTCTGAGTCTACTAGGTTCAAGTGCCTTCCCGAGGCAACCTGCAGTTCTTGATCAAGTCTCCAGTCTGTTCTCGTCTTTACGAGTAGTATTATGCCTTTTGTTTTGTTAAGTATCTTACTGGATTAAAACTCTGTTTTCGCCAAGTCGCTTTTGGGTCCTCATTCACCTGCATAACAGAAGGATCCGACCAAGGAATGGACCCAGCGACTACAGAGGCTCGTAACACTGCCGTCAAGATCCAAGGAGCCATGCTCGGCAGACACGAGCAGGAATTGTCTGCTGCTCGCCATGCCGTGGAGAACCTGGCCGCTCAGGTTTCCGACCTCTCTGGACAGTTCCAGAGTCTTCGTCTCGTGCCACCTGTTACTTCCTGGCCTGCCGAGCCTCCGGAACCTAGGGTTAATAACCCACCTTGCTACTCCGGGCAGCCCACGGAGTGCCGCTCCTTTCTCACCCAGTGTGATATTGTGTTCTCTCTCCAACCCAACACATACTCTAGCGAGAGAGCTCGGGTTGCTTACGTCATTTCACTCCTTACTGGCCGGGCCCGAGAGTGGGGCACAGCTATCTGGGAGGCAAGGGCTGATTGTTCTAACAATTACCAGAACTTTAAAGAGGAGATGATTCGGGTTTTTGACCGTTCAGTTTTTGGTGGGGAGGCTTCTAGGGCCCTGGCTTCCCTATGCCAAGGTGATCGATCCATAACGGATTACTCTATAGAGTTTCGTACTCTTGCTGCCTCTAGTGACTGGAACGAGCCGGCGCTGCTCGCTCGTTTTCTGGAGGGACTCCACACAGTGGTCAAGGATGAGATTCTCTCTCGGGAGGTTCCTTCCAGTGTGGACTCTTTGATTGCTCTCGCCATCCGCATAGAACGACGGGTAGATCTTCGTCACCAAGCTCGTGGAAGAGAGCTCGCGTCAACGGTGTTTCCCTGCTCCGCATCGCAACCATCTCCCTCCTCTGGCTCAGAGACTGAGCCCATGCAGCTGGGAGGTATTCGCATCTCGACCAAGGAGAGGGAACGGAGGATCACCAACCGCCTGTGCCTCTATTGCGGATTTGATGGACATTTTGTCAATTCATGTCCAGTAAAAGGCCAGAGCTCATCTGTAAGCGGAGGGCTACTGGTGAGCGCTAGTACTCAGGTCTCTTCATCTAGATCCTGTACTACTATGTCGGTCCATCTACGCTGGACCGGTTCGGGAGCTACATGCAGTGCCTTGATTGACTCTGGGGCTGAGGGTTGTTTCATGGACGAAGCATGGGTTCGGAAACATAACATTCCTTTCAGACAGTTAGACAAGCCTACGCCCATGTTTGCCTTAGATGGTAGTCATCTTCCCAGTATCAGATTTGAGACACTACCTTTAACTCTCACAGTATCTGGTAACCACAGTGAGACTATTTCTTTTTTGATTTTTCGTTCACCTTTTACACCTGTTGTTTTGGGTCATCCCTGGCTAGTATGTCATAATCCTTCTATTAATTGGTCTTGTAATTCTATCCTATCCTGGAACGTATCTTGTCATGTGAAGTGTTTAATGTCTGCCATCCCTCCCATTTCTTCTGTCCCCACTTCTCAGGAGGAACCTGGCGATTTGACAGGAGTGCCGGAGGAATATCATGATCTGCGCACGGTCTTCAGTCGGTCCCGAGCCAACTCCCTTCCTCCTCACCGGTCGTATGATTGTAGTATTGATCTCCTTCCGGGGACCACTCCTCCTCGGGGTAGACTATACTCTCTGTCGGCTCCCGAACGTAAGGCTCTCGAGGATTATTTGTCTGTGTCTCTTGACGCCGGTACCATAGTGCCTTCTTCCTCTCCGGCCGGGGCGGGGTTCTTTTTGTTAAGAAGAAGGACGGTACTCTGCGCCCCTGCGTGGATTATCGAGGGCTGAATGACATAACGGTTAAGAATCGTTATCCGCTTCCCCTTATGTCATCAGCCTTCGAGATTCTGCAGGGAGCCAGGTGCTTTACTAAGTTGGACCTTCGTAACGCTTACCATCTCGTGCGCATCAGAGAGGGGGACGAGTGGAAAACGGCGTTTAACACTCCGTTATGGCATTTTGAGTACCGGGTTCTGCCGTTTGGTCTCGCCAATGCGCCAGCTGTTTTTCAGGCATTAGTTAATGATGTTCTGAGAGACATGCTGAACATCTTTGTTTTTGTCTATCTTGACGATATCCTGATTTTTTCACCGTCACTCGAGATTCATGTTCAGCACGTTCGACGTGTTCTACAGCGCCTTTTAGAGAATTGTCTCTACGTAAAGGCTGAGAAGTGCTCTTTTCATGTCTCCTCCGTTACTTTTCTCGGTTCCGTTATTTCCGCTGAAGGCATTCAGATGGATTCCGCTAAGGTCCAAGCTGTCAGTGATTGGCCCGTTCCAAGGTCACGTGTCGAGTTGCAGCGCTTTTTAGGTTTCGCTAATTTCTATCGGCGTTTCATTCGTAATTTCGGTCAAGTTGCTGCCCCTCTCACAGCTCTTACTTCTGTCAAGACGTGTTTTAAGTGGTCCGGTTCCGCCCAGGGAGCTTTTGATCTTCTAAAAGAACGTTTTACGTCCGCTCCTATCCTCGTTACTCCTGACGTCACTAGACAATTCATTGTCGAGGTTGACGCTTCAGAGGTAGGCGTGGGAGCCATTCTTTCCCAGCGCTTCCAGTCTGACGATAAGGTTCATCCTTGCGCTTATTTTTCTCATCGCCTGTCGCCATCTGAGCGCAACTATGATGTGGGTAACCGTGAACTGCTCGCCATCCGCTTAGCCCTAGGCGAATGGCGACAGTGGTTGGAGGGGGCGACCGTTCCTTTTGTCGTTTGGACAGACCATAAGAACCTTGAGTACATCCGTTCTGCCAAACGACTTAATGCCCGTCAAGCTCGTTGGGCGTTGTTTTTTGCTCGTTTCGAGTTTGTGATTTCTTACCGTCCGGGTAGCAAAAACACCAAGCCTGATGCCTTATCCCGTCTGTTTAGTTCTTCTGTGGCTTCTACTGATCCCGAGGGGATTCTTCCTTATGGGCGTGTTGTCGGGTTAACAGTCTGGGGAATTGAAAGACAGGTTAAGCAAGCACTCACGCACACTGCGTCGCCGCGCGCTTGTCCTAGTAACCTCCTTTTCGTTCCTGTTTCCACTCGTCTGGCTGTTCTTCAGTGGGCTCACTCTGCCAAGTTAGCTGGTCATCCCGGTGTTCGAGGCACTCTTGCGTCTATTCGCCAGCGCTTTTGGTGGCCGACTCAGGAGCGTGACACGCGCCGTTTCGTGGCTGCTTGTTCGGACTGCGCGCAGACTAAGTCGGGTAACTCTCCTCCTGCCGGTCGTCTCAGACCGCTCCCCATTCCTTCTCGACCATGGTCTCACATCGCCCTAGACTTCATTACCGGTCTGCCTTTGTCTGCGGGGAAGACTGTGATTCTTACGGTTGTCGATAGGTTCTCTAAGGCGGCACATTTCATTCCCTCGCTAAACTTCCTTCCGCTAAGGAGACGGCACAAATCATCATCGAGAATGTGTTCAGAATTCATGGCCTCCCGTTAGACGCCGTTTCAGACAGAGGTCCGCAATTCACGTCACAGTTTTGGAGGGAGTTCTGTCGTTTGATTGGTGCGTCCGTCAGTCTCTCTTCCGGGTTTCATCCCCAGTCTAACGGTCAAGCAGAGAGGGCCAATCAGACGATTGGTCGCATACTACGCAGCCTTTCTTTCAGAAACCCTGCGTCTTGGGCAGAACAGCTCCCCTGGGCAGAATACGCTCACAACTCGCTTCCTTCGTCTGCTACCGGGTTATCTCCGTTTCAGAGTAGTCTGGGTTACCAGCCTCCTCTGTTCTCATCCCAGCTTGCCGAGTCCAGCGTTCCCTCCGCTCAGCGTTTGTCCAACGTTGTGAGCGCACCTGGAGGAGGGTGAGGTCTGCACTTTGCCGTTACAGGGCACAGACTGTGAGAGCCGCCAATAAACGCAGGATTAAGAGTCCAAGGTATTGTTGCGGCCAGAGAGTGTGGCTTTCCACTCGCAACCTTCCTCTTACGACAGCTTCTCGTAAGTTGACTCCGCGGTTCATTGGTCCGTTCCGTGTCTCCCAGGTCGTCAATCCTGTCGCTGTGCGACTGCTTCTTCCGCGACATCTTCGTCGCGTCCATCCTGTCTTCCATGTCTCCTGTGTCAAGCCCTTTCTTCGCACCCCCGTTCGTCTTCCCTCCCCCTCCCGTCCTTGTCGAGAGCGCACCTATTTACAAGGTACGTAAGATCATGGACATGCGTTCTCGGGGACGGGGTCACCAATACTTAGTGGATTGGGAGGGTTACGGTCCTGAGGAGAGGAGTTGGGTTCCGTCTCGGGACGTGCTGGACCGTTCGCTTATTGATGATTTCCTCCGTTGCCGCCAGGGTTCCTCTTCGAGTGCGCCAGGAGGCGCTCGGTGAGTGGGGGGGTACTGTCATGTTTTGTCATTAATTATCATGTCTTGTCCCTGTGCTTCCCCTTCTATTCGTTTCCCTCTGCTGGTCTTATTAGGTTCTTTCCCTCTTTCTATCCCTCTCTCTCCCCCTCCCTCTCTCACTCTCTCGCTCTCTCTTCTCTCTATCGTTCCGTTCCTGCTCCCAGCTGTTCCTATTCCCCTAATCAATCATTTAGTCTTCCCACACCTGTTCCCGATCCTTTTCCCTGATTAGAGTCCCTATTTCTCTCCTTGTTTTCCGTACCTGCCCTGTCGGATCCTTGTCTATATTCACCGTGCTGTGTCTATGTTTTGCCCTGTCGTGTCGTGTTTCCCTCAGATGCTGCGTGGTGAGCAGGTGTCTGAGTCTGCTAGGTTCAAGTGCCTTCCCGAGGCAACCTGCAGTTCTTGATCAAGTCTCCAGTCTGTTCTCGTCTTTACGAGTAGTATTATGCCTTTTGTTTTGTTAAGTATCTTACTGGATTAAAACTCTGTTTTCGCCAAGTCGCTTTTGGGTCCTCATTCACCTGCATAACACAGGCAGAGTGGGAGGTTCCTGGTGGAGAGCCAGACGCAATCACCAGGATCGAACACGGTGGTGATCCACCTGCTCCTTTTGGTGACAGATGGCATGCTGGAGCCTCACATGAGCATCACTCCAAACCTCCTCTATGCACCGGAACCATTCGTCCACTGCAGGGGCCTCGTTCTAGCGTAGTGCCCAATCCCCAGCTCCTGGTTTATCCTCTCTACCTGCCCATTGGACAAAGGCTGGTACCCTGGTGTGAGGTTGTCTGGAACCCCAGTTTCTCCTTGAAAGCCTTCCATACCCGTGACGTGAATTGGGGTCTACGCTCGGAGATGATGTCCTCTGGAAGTCCATAGTGACAGAAGACCTGCTAGAAGAGTGCCTCAGCGACTTGGAGAGTGGTATGGAGACCAGAGAGAGGAATAAACTGCCATGATTTAGAAAATCTGTCCACAACCACCAGAAGGGTGGTGAAACCATCAGAAGGGAGATCGGTAACAAAGTCAATGAACAGTTGAGACCAGGGACATTGAGGCACTGGAAGGGGAAGGAGTTTCCCTGCTGGAGCGTGGCAGGGAGACTTCGTTTTGGACACACACAGAACATGAGTTGACATAGCGAGTAACGTCCTGTTTCAAGGTGGGCCACAAATTATTTTCGTAGAGTGATTGTATAGTACAGGTGATCCCAGGATGTCCAGCGACGAGAGATGTGTGTGCCCAGGTCAACAGTCGCGTCCTTATCCCCATAGGAACATAGATGTGTTCAGGAGGACAGGTAGTGGGAGCAGGTTCCCTCTCCAGAGCCTGGCGAATGTCCACATCTACGTCCCAGACCACAGGGGCTAGAACATGAGAGAACAGGAAAACAGGCCATCCAGCATGCGGGTGACCAGTCAGTGATTCTCATCCTTGACCATGAGATGGTGGGATTATGGAGTTGGAGCCATGGGAGGCCGAGGTTGAACTTGTGAGCTGGTGCCCTAGTGATGAAGAAGGCAATGTTTTCCTAATGAATGGATTCCACGGTGAGGGTGAGTGTTGAGGTGATGTGGGTGATTGTTCCGGATCCTAGTGGCCGATTATCAAGGGCTTGAACTGGAAATGGAGAGGAGAGTGGGTAAGAGGGGATGTCAAGAGAGGAGGCAAGGGTCTGGTCAATAAAGTGCCCCGCGGCACTGGAATCTAGCTCTGTAGAAACAGTACATGAGGGACAGCCAGCTAGTGTGATCGACACTAAAAAGAGTTTAACAGGACCTAATGAAGATGGGATACTCGCACCAGTCCCAGGAGGTGGAAGATCACGTGACAGTCCCTCTGCTCTCGTAGATCCCGAGTTGGGATGTATCGGATGCTGCTGAAGCTGGTGATCCCCTTGACCACAATAGAGACTCGGCTGTCTCTGTCTGCGTGTCCGCAGGGAGGCGTGTGACCCTTACCTCCACAGATTCAGGCTCTGATACAGTGTTCACTGGGGGAGGGAGAGAAGCAATTTGGGTTCCGATGTTCCCAAAATGTATTATCCAACCAGATGGCCATCGCGATTAGTGCATCCAAGGAGAGGTTGTCATCATGGCATGCCAGTTCTGTTTGGACCTCCTCACGTAGTCCTCTTTGGAATAGCATACGGAGCGCAGGCCATTCCATCCGCTTGATGCTACTACTGTCCGGAAGGTGAGCGCGTTTCTCGGCAGCAGTCTGGTCATCACAGAGTAGGCACTCACCCCCCCCCCCCTCCGCTCTCGGGTGGATGATCAAAAATAACTCTGAACAGACAGCCATAGCCCACTCCAACGCCTGCCCAGTCAGCAGACAAATAACCATGGCAACCTTGGACCTCTCGGTGGTGGGGACTCCCATCTGGTGTGCAAAATAAAAGGAGCACTGGAGTAGGAAGCCACTACGTATAGATGGGGTTACATTCATCCAGGAGGGACAAAAGGGCATCGTTGTCCTCGGAGGACATCTGAATGGACTGATATGTTGGCTCGCTGGGTTGACTGGTGGCAGACTATCCTCCGCTAGTGGAAGGCAGCACCTCTCGGGCATGTTCGAGACATTGAGGACTGCGAAGAAGCTGGTTGTGGTGTTTACAAAGTAGGTATCCCTGTTTGTCGACCGTCTGGGAGATGTTCTGATTTCCTGCTGCTTCCATTTGGGGAGACAGTACTCTGTAACGTTAATGCTGGGAGTCGGGAAGCAAGTGCAGGTGGTGAGTTTGATAATAAACGGAACATGGCACAATACAAGATACATGAGTAGCGCACAGACATGAAACACATAGTCAATACTGCCTAGGGAATGGAACTAAGGGAGTGATAGTTATAGGGGAGGTAATCACTGAAGTTATAGAGTCGAGGTGTGTATAGATTTTATTTATTTATTATTTTTCACCTTTATTTAACCAGGTAGGCAAGTTGAGAACAAGTTCTCATTTACAATTGCGACCTGGCCAAGATAAAGCAAAGCAGTTCAACACATACAACGACACAGAGTTACACATGGAGTAAAACAAACATACAGTCAATAATACAGTATAAACAAGTCTATATACGATGTGAGCAAATGAGGTAAGATAAGGGAGGTAAGGGCAAAAAAAGGCTCTGTAGAAACAGTACATTGCAGTGTCTTAGACCTCTGTGCCACTCAGGATCCAAAACAGGATCCAAAACGTAATGATGGTGCTAGAATTGTGTGCTGCCAAGCAGTCGTTGGGGATCAGGGAGTACATGAGAGGACTAAGCACTGCCATGACCATCCTGTGAGTATCACAATGGGTCAGATCAGCTTGGCAATGGTTGACAATAACCAGACCTTCTCTCACCCACAGAAAAGGCAAGGAGGGAACTGGGCTGGGTAAACAGTTCACACCTGTTGTAAATTAGGGGTCTTTCTCCCCCTCCAGTAAAATCCACCAGAGGAATGTCTTTGTTAAACAGGCTTTTCCAGATGAAACTCTAACACGGTCAAAAGTTGATACTTGTGAATGTGGGGAATGGTCAGTGGGGAGCTATAGAAAACTTATGTCATATTGGTTTTCATTTTATGATGTCATTAAAAATCATATGGATGAAATACTGTATATTTGAAAGTATATATCCCCTTTATCTGTCAAGTTTCCATCCAATATGTTGTGCATATAATATGAAAAATGATGAGTGTATTTTTGTTAAGATTGTAATGTGATTTTAGGAGCCATAAGTAGTAATAGTTTTAGATAACTTTGTGCAGAGTAAGTAGCCTTGCCCCGAGTGAGGTCAGAGAGCGTGTCAGACTGACGGAACCGTCCTCTTTGGTCAGAGGGCATGAAAGGATTGCCAACAGTGATTAACATTAGACCAGGAAAGACGGGGAGTTGCAGCACACGTCTAAAGTGGTTTAAATGCTGAATCTCATAGACCAGGAAAAGTGAGGCGGGAGCTACATGTTTGAAATGGTTGGAACTTTGAACCTCAACAAGTGGTGAAGAAATAAAATCACCTTCCATTAGACCAGATCATTGTCAGGTTGCAGCTGTGTGTGTAAACTGGTTTGAATACTGAACCTTAAATAATCAACACGAGGTGTAGGTGATATGGCATTGGTATGGCAGATTAGTTATCCTAAGTCAGATATTGAGAAAAGGGAATCTAAGTGAGACTATCCTACTACGCTCATCACCAATGGGAACCATCTTCCACACTGAACAAAAGTAGAAGAGACGAGTCTGGACCTTTTCGGACAATCAAAGCTTTACAAGCATGCCGTTGAAAGGCCAACCCACAGGCTATTGATGGAAACCAGCTTCAGAGTGCTCAGGACCTCAGACTGGGGCGAAGGTTCACCTTCCAACAGGACAACGACACTGACTTGAACCCAATCTAACATCTCTGGAGAGACCTGAAAATAGCTTTACAGCGACTGTCACGCCTTGGTCATTGTATTTTGTGTTTTTGTTATATGTTTGGGTATGGGTTTATATGTTGTTTTTCGTATTGGGGTTTGTAGTATTTGGGATCGCGGCTAATTAGGGGTGTTGTATAGGCTTGGCTGCCTGAGGCGATTCTCAATTGGAGTCAGGTGCTTTTCGTTGTCTCTGATTGGGAACCGTATTTAGGTAGCCTGAGTTCGCTTTGTGTTTTTGTGGGTGTTTGTACCTGTCTCTGTGTAGTAGTCACCAGATAGGCTGTAATTAGTTTCACGTTTCGTTTGTTGTTTTCGTATTTCAGTTATTTCATGTACCGTTTTCATTCATTAAAGTCATGAGTAACCTACACGCTGCATTTCGGTCTGACTCTCTTCTTACAACAGACGAACGTCGTTACAGCGACTCTCTGCATCCAACCTGACAGAGCTTGAAAAGATATGTAGAGAAGAATGGGAGAAACTCCCCAAATGCAGGTGTGCCAAGCTTGTAGCGTCATACCCAAGAAGACTATAAGCTGTAATTGCTGCAAAAGGGGTTCAACGAAGTACTGAGTAAAGGGTCTGAATACTTATTTAAATGTGATATTGCAGTTTTTTATTTTTAATACATGTGCAAAAATGTCTAAAAACCTGTTTTTGCTTTTTCATTATGGGCTATTATATGTAGATTGAAAAAACAATTTCATCTTCTTTAGAATAAGGCTGTAACGTAACAAAACGTGGACAAAGTTAAGGGGTCTGAATACTTTCTGAATGCCCTGTATAGTATTCGGAGTTGTGATGCAAGGCTCGCAACCTTGGCAAAACCATATGGTTATGGACCTATAGCCTTCACATAATAATGGAGTCAGATAGTACATCATATTAGGGTCATAGACCCTCTGCACCATCTCTCTGTATTCCTCAGACAAAGCACATTTTCACTATTCTACAGATATACCAATATCAGCATAACCCACTCGGTCGGAGGGTTGCTTGCTCTCATTTGAATGACATTGGTTTCCTGACAATAGCATTCCTTTCCTCTATATGTAAATTTCTTCCTAATGTGAAACCCCACTATAACTGGTAAAACTGTAGAAAGTTAATGAACCCTTTGTAATTGCAATTGCTATAGCAACAGTCATACCTGGCCACGCTCTGATATTACGCCAGCTCGACGGTCTCTTTTCCCCCCAGTGAGCAGTGGGTCGCAGAAAAACCAAAAGCCAGATTAAACTGCTTTCATGATGCAGAGGAAGCGGTCTCCTTTGAGCACAAATAGGTATGAACACAACGCATCGTTAGGCTCTGAAAAATGAAGCACTAGCTAACATCATTAAGGGCCCACAGAATGTAGTAACATTTTAATAGACTATCTCACTTTGGGTTCTCATTGGGTTCTAATGTCCACAAACCAGATGCCCTAATGCAATCAAGTCACCCCAGAAGTAAAATAATGGTGTTATACATTTCCAATTGCTAATCATGCAAGAATTGCGTAAAAACTTGTTCATAATGACTGCAATGAGATAATGTGTGAAACAAACTGTTCCTCTGCCCTGCTGTGATTTCCACTTTCACCACCTTGTGATTTAGCAATTAGCAATTTAAAAAACTTCCCTTATTAAAATACTTGTATTTTCAGGCTTTTGAGACAACCATAACACTGGACAAAACAATGTATCTTGATTAACACACCTACATACAAAGTCTAGAGAGAAAACTTTATCTGAAGTGTATGAATGTGTACAGTATATTTATATATCCGGATGAGTCATAGGGATGTCACAGTCTAAACCTGACACCTGGAGAACACATCTGGGAAAACAATCATTCATTTCAACTGAATTTCATTTTGCCATCTTGGTCATTATGCCAAATCCATCTCTGTCACAATCCCAAGTAGTAATCAAATTTGGAAAAAAATGGACAAATGATGAAGAAGAAGGAATGTATCAGCGCATAGAAGACTCAATAAAACAAGACTTAATCTTTGGAAAAGCAATTTGCTCACTTCAGCGAATTGAACATAAAAACTAGACTCCACAATAACATTAGGGAACTGGGTAAAGAGACTTCCTTAGATCCCAAAAAACAAGTAATGAACTCAATGACTGCAAAAACCTCAGCTATACTCCTAGGGTTGTTCTATGACCACTGTGACGAGGCTGAGCCTGGCAAATTACTATCCTGCCACATCAAGAAGTTAAATTCAGACAGAGCAATTAATGCAATTCAAAGTCTGAAAAGGGGGAATATCTTTGGACCCCTGTGGAAATAAATAATACCTTTGCATTCTAACTTTTATAACGGCTTTTATAAAACTAGATCCCCAGAGAGTCCAGCTCATCGGCAATCTATTCTAGATGGAATTAATATTCATTCCAATTCAGAGGATATGCATTTAGACCTGGGTGATAATGTGGATGTTCAAGAACTACACACTGCTACACACTATAGACTTACACGGAGTATTGAGTTGCATCCCCCCAAGTGACAGCAATATGGGATCATAGCTTCCACCTGGAATCACCTGGTCAGTCTATGTCATGGAAAGAGCATGTTTTGTACACTCAGTGAATAAGACTATTGAACTCTGATACCATAATATAATTTGAATTGTTGTTGGCCATAAAGAGAACTGTGGGGTTAGTAATTTGCAGGACAATATCCCAGAGGATGATTTTAACAAACAAAATGTAAAAACTCCAGTTGTAGCTGACATTTGAGCATTCACTGAAACATGTCATCTTCCCTCAATGTGGACTTCCCTTTCTGAACAACAGAGGGAGGCACAGGGAGAGAGAGGGAGAGGGGAAGAAAAAAGAGAGGAACCGACCGAAAGACAGAGAAAGAGGGAGAGAGAGACAGAGAGAGGGAGGGAGAAAGAGAGGGTAGAGGGTGACAGGTTGTCATATAACTCAGTGTCAGCCTGGCTACTGCTGCTGTCTCGTTTATCGTTGATGTTAATTGCAGGTGACAGGGCTAAGTACCAGGCTTTGCACATGACAACAATGACTCCTAAAGAAGTTCTTCACGGTCCCCTCGTCATTCACTCGCTGTGACAGTTCTGATTATGCAGGCTAAGAGTTTGTCAAGTTCGCATTCATGGAGTTGGCCACACAGAGAAAGCTCAGTATCGGGCTGCAATGACACATCTATTTTAGTGAAGACAGTTGTTTAAGTGAAGAGAGTGGTACCTGGATTTCAAATCATTGGTCGATTCAATAAAACATGATTATTATTAATATTAGGGTGTATCATAGAACAGATCTCTTTCGAAAGACCTGTAGATCATGTGCATGTGAACAGCTACAGTATTAGCAGTTACCAATGTAAAACTCCTGTAAACTGCTGTGGACCTCTTTGTCTCGGTTGGTGTTCCAACCTCCCCCCTCTCTCTCTCTCTCTCTCTCTCTCTCTTTCCTGACCTCTCCATCTCCCTCTCTCTCCAACCCTCATCCCTCTCCCTCTCTCTTCAGCCCTCTCCCTCTCTCTTCATCCCCCTCCCTCTGTCTCTCTCAATTAATGTTTAATTTAAGGGGCTTTATTGGCATGGGAAACATATGTTTACGTTGCCAAAGTAAGTGAAATAGATAATAAACAAATGTTAAGAGTAAAGAATATAGACATTTCACATGTCATATTATGTCTTTAATATACAGTGTTGTAATGATGTACAAATAATTTAGCGAAAATACAAATAAATAAATAAACATATTTCACCCAATAGATATGGGAGTTTATCAAAATTGGATTTGTTTTCAAATTCTTTGTGGGTCTGTGAAATCTGAAGGAAATATGTGTCTCTAATATGTTCATACATTTGGCAGGAGGTTAGGAAGTGCAGCTCAGTTTCCACCTCATTTTGTGGGCAGTGTGCCCATAGCCTGTCTTCTCTTGAAAGCCAGGTCTGCCTATGGTGCCCTTTCTCAATAGCAAGGCTATGCTCACTAAGTCTGTACATAGTCACAGCTTTCCTTAAGTTTGGGTCAGTCACTGTGGACAGGTATTCTGCCACTGTGTACTCTCTGTTTAGGGCCAAATAGCATTCTAGTTTGCTGTTTTTTTGTTAATTCTTTGCAATGTGTCAAATAATTATCCTTTTGTTTTCTCGTGATTAGGTTGGGTCTACTGGTGTTGCTGTAATGGGGCTCTGTGGGGTCTGTTTGTGTTTGTGAACAGAGCTCCAGGACCAGCTTGCTTAGGGGACTCTAGTCCAGGTTCATCTCTCTGTAGGTGAGGGCTTTGTTATGGAAGGTTTGGAAATTGCTTTCTTTTAAGTGGTTGTAGAATTTAACAGACTTTTAAAAAATGTAGATCATTAGCGGGTATCGGCCTAATTCGGCTCTGCATTATTTGGTGTTTTACATTGTACACGTAGGATATATTTGAGGAATTCTGCATGCAAAGTCTCAATTTGGTGTTTGTCCCATTTTGTGAATTATTTTGTGAATTCTCTCTCTCTCCAGACCCCTCCTCTGCCTCTCTTTCCAGCCCCCCGTCCCTCTGTCTCTCTCTCTACCCCATCCCTCTGATATAATTCGATTTCAATTTAAGGGCTTTATTGGCATGGGAAACATATGTTAACATTGCCAAAGCAAGTGAAGTAGATGAATAAACAAAAGTGAAATAAAAATACAAATTGACAGTAAACATTACAATCACAGAAGTTCCAAAAGCATAGACATTTCAAATGTCATATTATGTCTATATGCAGTGTTGTAACGATGTGCAAATAGTTCATGTACAAAAGGGAAAATAAATCAACATAAATATGGGTTGTATTTACAATGGTGTTTGTTCTTCACCGGTTGCCCTTTTCTTGTGGCAACAGGTCACACATCTTGCTGCTGTGATGGCACACTGTGGTATTTCACCCAGTAGATATGGGAGTACCACCCCCCAAAAAACAAATTGAATTTTTTGTGGATCTGTGTAATCTGAGGGAAATATGTGTCTCTAATATGGTCAGAAATGTGGCAGGAGGTTAGGAAGTGCATCTCAGTTTCCACCTAATTTTGTGGGAAGTGTGCACATAGTCTGTGAGAGCCAGGTCTTCTCTTGAGAGCCAGGTCTGCCTAAGATGGCCTTTCTCAATAGCAAGAGTTAGCAGTTGATGTTACTCTTCATTAACACAGACCCCAAAGCAAATCAGGGAGAGGAAAATAGGTTTATTCCAAGATGAGAAATCATAGATATTATTTTGAGAGGTAGATGTTCATTCTCCCGTCCTCAGTAATTCTCTCCACAGAACAAAGTGACAGGATGTAATTTATAACCCCTCCCTAGCCTGTGGTTCACCACTTAGAAATCCTTGCAATAAAACTGGGCCAATGACCAAATAACAAGTATCCTGTTTCAGGCTCAATGTATTGACAAATTCCTCCCATGTCTCTGATCCATTGACCGTTAATTCCCTATTACAGAAAAAAAACTATTTCCATTGATCGTTAATTCCCTATTACAGAAAAAAACGATTTCCATCGATCGTTAATTCCCTATTACAGAAAAAAACACTATTCCCATTGATTGTTAATTCCCTATTACAGAAAAAAAACTATTTCCATTGATCGTTAATTCCCTATTACAGAAAAAAAAATATTTCCATTGATCGTTAATTCCCTATTACAGAAAAAACACTATTCCCATTGATTGTTAATTCCCTATTACAGAAAAAAACACTATTTCCATTGACCGTTAATTCCCTATTACAGAAAAAAACACTATTTCCATTGATCGTTAATTCCCTATTACAGAAAAAAAAACTATTCCCATTGATCGTTAATTCCCTATTACAGAAAAAAAAACTATTTCCATTGATGGTTAATTCCCTCTTGACCTTTAATCCTCTGTGTTGTGTATTATCTTAAACTATTCTTACACAAGGCTTTGCTCATTGAGACTGTACATAGTCAAAGCTTTCCTTAAGTTTGGGTCACTTACAGTGGTCAGGTATTCTGCCACTGTGTACTCTCTCTTTAGGGCCAAATGGCATTCTAGTTTGCTCCGTTTTTTTGTTAATTCTTCCCAATGTGTCAAATAATTATAGTTTTGTTTTCTCGTGATTAGGTTGGGTCTAATTGTGTTGCTGTCCTGGGGCTTTGCGGGGTCTGTTTGTGTTTTTGAACGGAGTCCCAGGACCAGCTTGCTTAGGGGACTCTTCTCCAGGTTCATCTCTCTGTAGGTGATGTTTTTCTCTCTCTCTCTCTCTTTTTCTCTCTCCCCCAGAGTGCCCCGTCTGGGGTCTGTCTGCTTATGTGCTCTGTATCTAAGCACCTAGAGGTGTGATCTATGGAAGGGTAAAGGCTATGGTAATGGTCCTGAGAACTGGCTGTTCAATAGAAGAGCGTGATTGAATCATCTAAGGAGATCCACCCCTAGGGAAGTCATTAAACGTATCGAAAGCTGGGGACTACAAGGTTCTATCTGCAAAAAGATGATTCTGAGATAATTGTCTTTGAAGTTCCAATGTTTATTTTGTACTGTTTTAAACTTAACATACATTGGGGTATTTACAGTACAATATAGGTAGAGAACATTAACCAGAACAAGGCAATAGCTCAATTTGGACAAAATTCCTGATAGAACCTTACCGTCCCAGGCTCTCAATATATGTAGCATTCTCATAATGGTGTGAATAATGTCCATACCTTTCATAGGACTAATGGAGAGATTAGCATGATTTGACACAAATTGGTGAACTAAAATTGTGTGTGTGTGTGTGTGTCGTGTTCAGCCTTCACTCGCCAAAGCCTCTCATCTGATATTGATATAGATCATGTTTCAGATGAGATTGTCTCCCATGATAAGACTGATACTTGTGTGGTTTCGTCTTCTTGACGTCTTCTCTGTCTGCTTGTCTTCTCCTCATGTTGTTGCAAATTCTCTCTTTTTTAAACATGTCCCTCCATCCTCTCATCCTTCTGGTCAAACAGGAGACAGACATCCTTGACGATCAAAACAGAAAATAAACATATTGTAACGGCGTTCTTCGTTTGTCGAAAGAAAGTCGGACCGAAATGCAGCGTGGTGGTTACTCATGTCTTTAATGAAGGAAGAGCGATACATGAAATAACTATACAAATGCAAAACAACAAAACGGAACGTGAAACCTAATTACAGCCTATCTGGTGAAACTACACAGAGACAGGAACAATCACCCGCGAAATATACAGTGAAACCCCGGCTACCTAAATACGGTTCCCAATCAGAGACAACGAGAATCACCTGACTCTGATTGAGAACCACCTCAGGCAGCCAAGCCTATACAACACCCCTACTCAGCCGCAATCCCAAATACTACAAACCCCAATACGAAAATACAATATATAAACCCATGTCACACCCTGGCCTGACCAAATATATAACGAAAACACAAAATACAATGACCAAGGCGTGACACATATCCTATTTTTCAAATAATTTGTCCAGAAAGCGAGATATATTATATTCATTCATCAAGAGTATTTACAGGCTTGTATGAAAAGATCCTGTATATCCAATTGGGATTTTCATTCATGAATTCATGAATAATAAGAAGTTATTATCATTTACAAAACAACCCACTCAAAACACAACCTGAATAGGTGAGTTTCCCCTTCCATTACCATGAAACAATGCTCTCAGTCAATGGACCAGTGAGTTCATATATCTATTACGTGATGTAGACCGTGTCAATGATAATAATATAGATGATTATTTATAGTGAATAATATATTGTTTAAACATTTTCAAGTGGTTATTTTCAGAGGTTCAGGAATAAGAAACTAAAACCCAAACACACTTGAAACCCAACCTAAAGCAATAGCTTTCATAACCATCCTCTGTAATATACCCCAAAATACATAAAAGCATAGTAAAAACATAAAGAAACTCCCATGTATGTAGAAATACAGAACACAATCACCACACCCTTGAAACCCACAGATTTTCAAAACCATCCTCTATGCTAAAAAGACCAAAAAACATTTGCATTTATAGGGTCTGCTCATACACATGGTGGTCCTAATCAGCCACTTATGTGGTGCCATTGTTTTGTTTTTATTTGCGTGTGTATGATGGAGAAATTAGTTCCTGTCCATCAAGCACAATAGAGCTGTCACAACCAATGAAGAAGGCCATTTGTTTGTAGACATTCCCTTGCAATGCATTTACACCAATACCACAAACCGAGGGCAAGGTAGACCCGCAAATCAATATATATTGGATACAGTCCAGTTCCTGCCTCTCTGATCCCTCTCTCGCTCTGGTTAGGGGGGTTGTTTGTAAGAAATTCACCCTGGAAGAAAGTCTAAACATGAGAAAACCATATTTAGTCCCCTGACTGCAAACCATCATTAAGCCATGACAACCACATCATTATGAAATGGTGACTGAAGAGGTTGCTAATGATTTGACCTGACCTTGACCTGGCGCAGATGCCTCAAGAACATCCATGGCCAGAGGGCAAAGAATCAAGCCCAAGACCAGAGGCGATGGCACACTTCACTATAGAGGCCTTATGTTCCTCGAGGAACAAAGTCTTGGATGAGCTGGATGAGCTCCTATCAACAGGATATTTTATTTAACCTTTATTTAACTATCAACAGGTACTGAAAAAATGGAATATCATGTTTCTCAGAGTCATGGCTGAACATGGACATGGATAAAATACAGCTCTCTGGTTTTTCAATGTATTGTCAAGACCAGACGGCAGACTCGAGTAAGACCAGGGAGGAGGTGTGTGTCTCTTTGTTAACAACAGACGGCGCGTGATCTCTAATGTTAAGGAGGTCTCTGAGTTTTTGCTCGCCTGAGTTAGAAAAAATACCTCATGATAAGCTGCAGACCATACTATGTATTCACCAAGAGAGTTTTAATCTGTATTTTTTGTAACTTTCTATTTACCAACAGAAACCGATGCTGGTGCTAAGACTGCACTCAATGAGCTGTAAAGGGCCAGAAGCAAACAAGACAATGCACTTTCACATGATGTTAATGCAAGGAAACTTGTAAGCTATAAAAATCCATAGAGAGTCGCAAACTCTCTATATATAAACTCCCAGAAATGTATTGGGAAAAGCACCAACGTTAGTCAGCACCTCTATTCAAAATAATATTATCTGGGTGTGCGCCAGCTCATGCTCACACACCAAATGTGAATCACCACCTGGATTCGGTCTTATGTAGCAAAATTAAATGGTGTTTTTTACATTGGATAAAAGTAGAGACTCAGAGCTACAAAATGGTATATCATACACTACAGGAACAATAGGAAAATAATTCTGCTTATAAAGTTGATCAACTTGTTTGAGAAAATGTCCTTTGAATGTTTTATTATTTAGAGAAGAGCTCTTCTTTGTCTTTGTTTCACACCCTCTTAATTTAACTTAAGGCTTGAGGGCACGTAATTCAAGTAAATAATCATAAAAATGATGGATATTAAACATTTTGGAGCATACAAGTGCTCAGTTAAAAGCTTAAATTCTTGTTAATCTAACTGCACTGTCTGATTTACAGTAGGCTTTACAGCGAAAGCATGCCATGCGATTGTTTGAGGATGGCGCACCACTTCAAAATATTTTTTACCCAGCACAGGTTTCATAAATTCACAAATAGTAATTAAATATTCACATACTTTTTGAAAATCTTCCTCTGATTTGTCATTCAAAGGGTCCCAGCTTCAACATGTAGTGTTGTTTTGTTAGATAAAAACCTTCTTTATATCCCAAAAAGTCAGTTTAGTTGCCATCGATTTAAGTAAGCCACTCGTTCAACATGCAGAGAAAGGAATCCAAAACAGCTACTGCTTTGTTAAAACAAGTCTAAAGACATATCTATTTAATCCTCAGATACCCTAAAATGTAATTAAACTATAATATTTCATACAGAAAGAAGAATGTTCAATAGGAAAACAATATTAGCAGGTGCGTGTCCTCTTCGTCGCGCAAGCATACCCAAATTTCCAAGTCTGTATCCCTGTGGTAAAACTCGTATTTCTTCCTCATTTTGGAAGAAACAAGCCTGAATCGGGTCACAAATGTGTTTGATGGACCGCGAGAAACGAGCAGGAATAGGCTTTTGTTGGCTACAGTCCAAGCTATATCTTCCAATGCTGTGACCGCTGTCGACATCCATTATCCAACTTGAATAAACACTTGGAGGTAAGGATGACAGCAGTAATGTAGTCTACGGCGATACGGATATCACTTGTTATTGATATCTACATAGCGCATTGATGTGAATCACACTGCTGCTGTCTCATTTAGCTATGGGCGCCTTACAGATTGTGATTGTTGTTGATGAATCCAAAAATGGTTGAATTCAACAAGTTTAAGCTGCCTATCAATAATTGTTTTGGACAGCCAATGAAAAAAGCGCTCTTGCAACAGCTGCATAATGCAGATCCCAGCCTATGGAATAAAAGTGGGGCTTTTCTTGCTTAATCTAATTCATGCTGATACATGTATTTTTTTATCCATAGGGCTAATGGACACATGTTCAAACTCGCACACTTTTGATGAACTTAAAATGGCAATCTTGTGTTGCTACATCCATTTTTGGGACTTATAAATATATATATCCATATATATCCATTGATTCTTGAAGAATTGAATTTGTAAGCTTAGTTCAACTGTCACACTATTCTGATAGACTGGTTTTTAATGTAAAGATATAATTTAATCATATTATTATATGTAGTAGAAAGTGATGGGATAGAAGAAGCCTACTTAACAAACACATCCATATATGGCCAGCTATGTAAACTTTAACATTGAATTATCCTGCAATAGATGTTGTTCACTTGGTAACATACATTTTTGTTTTCTTCTAATGCCTCTTAAAGGGAAAGTCATCTAAAAGTAACTGAACGTAGTCAGATAATCAGATTACTTTACCGAGTTTGGGTAATCCAAAAGTTACATTACTGATTACAATTTTGCACAGGTAACTAGTAACTGTAACGGATTACATTTAGAAAGTAACCTACCCAACCCTAGCTACCTCAAATACCTACCCCTGCACATTGACTCGGTACTCCCTGTTTGTAGCCATGTTATTTTTTACTCATTATTTTTATTCAATATTCAACTTGTATTTATTTCTCATGTCACTATTTTATTTTTATTCTATTATTTTCACTCTACCTTGTTGGAAAACGACCCGTAAGTAAGTATTTCAGTTGTTGATGAAGCATATGACAAAAAACATTTGATTTGAAGGAAGTATTAATGATTTGATCAATCAATTGAACTGAAACAAACATATTTTAGGCAGCAGGAACAGAGCTAGGCAGAGGAGCCTACCATAGCTATACACTGGTAGGAGTCAAAATACATCTGTCTACACCCAGTCAGAACACTCTACCCCCAGTCAAAATTCTCTACCCCTAGTCAAAACTCTCTACCCCCAGTCAGAACTCTCTACCCCCAGTCAAAACTCTCTACCCCCAGTCAGAACTCTCTATCCGCAGTCAGAACTCTCTACCCCCAGTCAGAACTCCATACCCCCAGTCAGAACTCCATAACCCCAGTCAGAACTCCATACCCCCAGTCAGAACTCCATACCCCCAGTCAGAACTCCATACCCCCAGTCAGAACTCTGTACCCCCAGTCAGAACTCCATACCCCCAGTCAGAACTCCATACCCCCAGGCAGAACTCTCTACCCCAGTCAGAACACCATTACCCCAGTCAGAACTCCATTCCCCCAGTCAGAACTCTCTACCCCCAGTCAGAACTCCATTACCCCAGTCAGAACTCCATTCCCCCAGTCAGAACTCTCTACCCCCAGTCAGAACTCCATTACCCCAGTCAGAACTCCATTCCCCCAGTCAGAACTCTCTAACCCCAGTCAGAACTCCATTCTCCCAGTCAGAACTCCATTCCCCCAGTCAGAACTCCATTCCCCCAGTCAGAACCCCATTCCACCAGTCAGAACTCCATACCCCCAGGTAGAACTCCATACCCCAGTCAGAACTCCATACCCCCAGTCAAAACTCTCTACCCCTAGTCAGAACTCCATACCCCAGTCAGAAGTCTCTACCCCCAATCAGAACTCTATTCCCCCAGTCAGAACCCCATTCCCCCAGTCAGAACTCCAACCCCCAGGCAGAACTCCATACCCTCAGTCAGAACTCTATACCCCCAGTCAGAACTCCATTCCCCCAGTCAGAACTCTCTGCCCCCAGTCAGAACTCCATACCCCCAGTCAGAACTCTCTACCCTCAGTCAGAACTCCATTCCCCCAGTCAGAACTCCATACCCCCAGTCAGAACTCGATACCCCAAGTCAGAACTCCATACCCCCAGTCAGAACTCTCTATCCCCAGTCAGAACTCCATTCCCCCAGTCAGAACTCCATTCCCCAGTCAGAACCCCATTCCACCAGTCAGAACTCCATACCCCCAGGTAGAACTCCATACCCCAGTCAGAACTCCATACCCCCAGTCAAAACTCTCTACCCCTAGTCAGAACTCCATACCCCAGTCAGAAGTCTCTACCCCCAATCAGAACTCTATTCCCCAGGCAGAACTCCATACCCCCAGTCAGAACTCTATACCCCCAGTCAGAACTCCATTCCCCCAGTCAGAACTCTCTGCCCCCAGTCAGAACTCCATACCCCCAGTCAGAACTCTCTACCCTCAGTCAGAACTCCATTCCCCCAGTCAGAACTCCATACCCCCAGTCAGAACTCGATACCCCCAGTCAGAAATCCATACCCCCAGTCAGAACTCTCTATCCCCAGTCAGAACTCCATGCCCCCAGTCAGAACTCCATTACCCCAGTCAGAACTCCATACCCCCAGGCAGAACTCCATACCCCAGTCAGAACTCCATACCCCCAGTCAAGACTCTGTACCCCTAGTCAGAACTCCATACCCCCAGTCAGAACTCCATACCCCCAGTCAGAAGTCTCTACCCCCAGTCAGAACTCTATTCCCCCAGTCAGAACTCCATTCCCCCAGTCAGAACCCCATTCCCCCAGTCAGAACGCTCTGCCCCCAGTCAGAACTCCATACCCCCAGTCAGAACTCTCTACCCCCAGTCAGAACTCCATTCCCCCAGTCAGAACTCCATACCCCCAGTCAGAACACCATACCCCCAGTCAGAACTCCATACCCCCAGTCAGAACTCTCTACCCCCAGTCAGAACTCCATACCCCCAGTCAGAACTCTCTACCCCCAGTCAGAACTCCATTACCCCAGTCAGAACTCCATTCCCCCAGTCAGAACTCCATTCCCCCAGTCAGAACTCTCTACCCCCAGTCAGAACTCCATACCCCCAGTCAGAACTCCATACCCCCAGTCAGAACTCTCTACCCCCAGTCAGAACTCCATACCCCCAGTCAGAACTCTCTACCCCCAGTCAGAACTCCATTACCCCAGTCAGAACTCCATTCCCCCAGTCAGAACTCATTCTACCCCCAGTCAGAACTCCATTCCCCCAGTCAGAACTCCATTCCCCCAGTCAGAACTCCATTCCCCCAGTCAGAACCCCATTCCACCAGTCAGAACTCCATACCCCCAGGCAGAACTCCATACCCCAGTCAGAACTCCATACCCCCAGTCAAAACTCTCTACCCCTAGTCAGAACTCCATACCCCCAGTCAGAACTCCATACCCCAGTCAGAAGTCTCTACCCCCAATCAGAACTCTATTCCCCCAGTCAGAACTCCATTCCCCCAGTCAGAACCACATTCCCCCAGTCAGAACTCCAACCCCAGGCAGAACTCCATACCCCCATTCAGAACTCTATATCCCCAGTCAGAACTCCATTCCCCCAGTCAGAACTCTCTGCCCCCAGTCAGAACTCCATAACCCCGGCCAGAACTCTCTACCCTCAGCCAGAACTCCATTCCCCAGTCAGAACTCCATACCCCCAGTCAGAACTCGATACCCCCAGTCAGAACTCCATACCCCCAGTCAGAACTCTCTATCCCCAGTCAGAACTCCATTCCCCCAGTCAGAACTCCATTCCCCCAGTCAGAACTCCATACCCCCAGGCAGAAGTCTATACCCCCAGTCATAACTCCATACCCCCAGTCAGAACTCTCTACCCCCAGTCAGAACTCCATACCCCCAGTCAGAACACTCTACCCCCAGTCAGAACTCCATTACCCCAGTCAGAACTCCATTACCCACGGCCAGAACTCTCTACCCCCAGTCAGAACTCCATTACCCCCAGTCAGAACTCCATTACCCCAGTCAGAACTCCATTCCCCCAGTCAGAACTCTCTACCCCCAGTCAGAACACTCTTCCCACAGTCAGAACTCCATACCCCCAGTCAGAACTCCATACCCCCAGTCAGAACTCCATACCCCCAGTCAGAACTCTCTACCCCCAGTCAGAACTCCATACCCACAGTCAGAACTCCATACCCCCAGTCAGAACTCCATTCCCCCAGTCAGAACTCCATTCCCCCAGTCAGAACCCCATACCCCCAGTCAGAACTCTCTACCCCTAGTCAGAACTCCATACCCCCAGTCAGAACTCCATTTCCCCAGTCAGAACTCCATACCCCCAGTCAGAACTCTCTACCCCCAGTCAGAACTCCATACCCCCAGGCAGAACTCCATACCCCCAGTCAGAACTCCATACCCCCAGTCAGAACTCTCTACCCCCAGTCAGAACTCCATACCTCCAGTCAGAACTCTCTACCCCCAGTCAGAACTCCATTACCCCAGTCAGAACTCCATTCCCCCAGTCAGAACTCTCTACCCCCAGTCAGAACTCCATTACCCCAGTCTGAACTCCATTCCCCCAGTCAGAACTCTCTACCCCCAGTCAGAACTCTCTACCCGCAGTCAGAACTCCATACCCCCAGTCAGAACTCTCTACCCCCAGTCAGAACTCTCTACCCCCAGTCAGAACTCTCTATCCCCAGTCAGAACTCCATTCCCCCAGTCAGAACTCCATTCCCCCAGTCAGAACTCCAACCCCCAGGCAGAACTCCATACCCCCAGGCAGAACTCCATACCCCCTGGCAGAACTCCATACCCCCAGGCAGAACTCCATACCCCCAGTCAGAACTCTCTACCCCCAGTCAGAACTCCATACCCCCAGTCAGAACTCCATACCCCCAGTCAGAACTCTCTACCCCCAGTCAGAACTCCATACCCCCAGTCAGAACTCCATACCCCCAGTCAGAACTCTCTACCCCCAGTCAGAACTCCATTACCCCAGTCAGAACTCCATTCCCCCAGTCAGAACTCTCTACCCCCAGTCAGAACTCCATTACCCCAGTCAGAACTCCATTCCCCCAGTCAGACATCTAATTGCTAATCTATAATCCTTTTAATATACTCTTGCCTTTTTGCGATTGACCCATCGCCAGCCGTAACAGCACCACCAGAGGCTACAGTAATCCCATCATAGGTGAGGCTGCAATACATATGGCCCTAAGAATCCAAACAGCTGTATTACCCTTGCCACCAACTCCTTCTCTCTCTTCACCCAATGCGTCCGTCAATTATTTTTGTTATTGATAACCTCGTCAAGCAGAGACAAAAGGGAGAAAAAAATTGTCAGTCACCATTTCTACGTTTTCAACTTTTTTCTACCATTTCTGTAATCAGCATCAATAAATGTTTGGCTCATATTCACTGTGTGTAGGCCTAATATTAATGGTGTTATGCCTACTGAAACTGATGGAGCAGGCGCCCTCTCAATTCGATCCATTTGTAATTAAAAAAATAAAAAATAAACAAGGTATAGCTTATTTTATTGATTGAAATATAGAGAATATGGCCTTCAGTGTCCACTCCTAAACATCAGATAACACTTAACCAGATCATTCTCTTTTCGTGGACGCCATAACAGGTTATTCATGCCAACATGCATAAGAATGTGTATAGATCACTCTCTCAACTGTGAAGGGACCTCTGACCCTTTGAAATTAGCCAATCTAAAGCAGCGGTCAGGTCACTCTCAAGGTTGTTGTTGGCCCAGATGGTGAACTCCATTCAATTACATTTAAAATACCTTAATATAACCACAAATGCTCTTTTAACGAATGACAACCAGATTTTAAGATTGAAGAGATTAATGAAAATATATATTTATGAACAAGAATATTGCTCTGTGTCTTGTCATTGGGCCTAGATTCAATCCGGGCCGCGGCAGATCCATGTTATAGCTCGATGGACCTTTCAAGGCAATTTCCGATTGAGCCGACATATGCTACTTTTACCATGAATGTGGTCTCCGCGAATACAGGTACATTGCCTGTAAAACGTGCATAAAGGACAAAACACGATCAGATTGTATTTGGCCCTTGGTTCAGTTACACCACTGTCGTGATCATCATGCATCAATAAATGTAAATGTAATATTGTTTTAGTTTTACTGATATTATAGCCCCAGGCGCATAAATGAATACATTGATATACATGAATATATTGAAATGTCAGTATATATCAAGGTAATATACATCATACATCTTTATATAATATTAACTGTACAGTTTAAATTGTACCCATATAACACGTCCACAGGGGCATCTGTCTGCATTCATAAATAATACATAAATATCCTTCTAATATATATAAATATCATCCACAATATAATGAAACATTGAAGCATAACCCTCAGGTTATATTGACGTCCCACACAAAGTGGCCTTCCTCTGGAGTCCACTTCATTAACCCTGGTCAATAGAACCCAGAGAAATAGAGAGAGAGAGTGTGAAAGAGAGAGGGGGAGAGAGAGAGATTGAGAGAAATAGATGGAGAGAGAGCGATAGAGATGGGGGGGAGAGACAGATAGAGGGAGAGTGAGATGGAGAGAAAGAGAGAGATGGAGAGACCAACAAGCAAACACATTTCAATCGTCCTATTTCGGATCCAATGACCCAGAATAATGACCTCAAGGATTAACTCAGATATCCCCATTTAAATCCAAAAATAGAATTCAAAATGTCTCTAAGAATGTTTTTTTTGTTTTTTGATTTTCAGTTCCCAGAGGCCAAAGTTGGATCTGTGTTTGTAGCTATGTAGGCTAGACGAGACTCGAGAGGTCAGGATTTGATCATAAAAGCAAGATTCTGATAAAATTCTGATAAAAAGGTTGAAAGATGAGGAAGTCTATATGAGGCTGAGCTGGATGAGGTGAATAAAGGGTGTGTACTTATCAAATTAATTAATTTATCTAAGCAAGATTAAAATACTATAAGGTTTAATCAGACAACCTTCCTTCCAAAGCCCTGAGGCTGTGCTCTGTCTTTCAGACACAATCAGTATTCATTAATATATATTTTATGGTGTTATTGAAGTTTTAATAAGAATAACAAACAACGGGTAGGAAAGACTAACACTCTGGAAGTCAGGCACTCTGGCTCCCTCTGGGAAACGGTTATTATTATTAAGTGCAAGGGTAACCTTTTATCTCTCTGTCACTTACAGTTATTCATTTAGTTTTAATGGATTTTAGGAAGGAAGGAAGGAAGGAAGGAAGGAAGGAAGGAAGGTGAGGTTGTGGAGGGAGGAGTTAGAGAAAGTTAGACAAGCTACAACGATTGCCTCAAGACAGAACAAATTGACTATATTATTTCTCACAAAATCTAAATATAGTAATTTAAGTTTGACTTTTTAAAAGAAATGTTATAAAGCTACTGCTTTGATTATATTTAAACTACTACTTAGTATGAATTTTAATCAGATAAAAAAATAACAGATGTCGGAAGTAAATTCAGACAACTTTGAAGAACTGACATAGTGTTTACAAACCATCTACTGTCTGGCATGTACGTTCTATGCTCCAAAATACACCTACGAACCAGAACTTTGATTCCCGGTTCGATCTACACATGAAAATGTCATGGAAAATTGATATGAAATTTTTGCTCCTATGAGAAATGCATTATGGTCTTCTGCTGCTGGTAGTACGGGGGAAATAACAGGAGTGGAAATGGCAGTTGCTCCTGATGGATGCTTTCAAAAAATGCTTTCAAATAAAAGGTTATTTTCTCTCTCTCCTGACAGGGGTCAATGATTTCTCATCCTGTTCCTCACTCAACCCAAAGGAGATGTTACATCTGAATATCAAATATAAGAGGCTTGAATACCAAGTATAAGAAAACACAGAGAGACTTTAACGCACAGACATTCAGCGCACAGACAATCAGGGCAGGGACTTCAGCGCACAGACAATCAGGGCAGAGACTTCAGCGCACAGACAATCAGGGCAGAGACTTCAGCGCACAGACGATCAGGGCAGAGACTTTAGCGCACAGACAATCAGGCAGAGAGTTCAGTGCACAGACAATCAGGGCAGAGACTTCAGCGCACAGACAATCAGGGCAGAGACTTTAGCGCACAGACAATCAGGGCAGAGACTTTAGCGCACAGACAATCAGGGCAGAGACTTCAGTACACAGAAAATCAGGGCAGAGACTTCAGCGCACAGACAATCAGGGCAGAGACTTCAGCGCACAGACATTCAGGGTACAGACAATGGATGATGATGACTCATTGGCAACCAATAGGAAGTGAGATGGAAACAAGAGTAATACACATTTAGGTTTAACATAACGTGAGCATATTTATGTCTCTTCTCAGTAATTGTCAAATTAGCTCTGGGGCAATTTTACCTGAACCGATAAATGAGCTCAACTAATGAACAAACACTATATAGTGAAGTGTTGAACTTTATTGTCTTATCTGTTCTGAGTGGAAATGTCCTGAGGATGTTTCAGTCCTAGAACAAAAACAAAGTCCCGAAGAACAAAAGTCTATGAGGGAGGAAGTGTCCTGAAGAACAAAAGTCTATGAGGGAGGAAGTGTCCTGAAGAACAAAAGTCTATGAGGGAGGAAGTGTCCTGAAGAACAAAAGTCTATGAGGGAGGAAGTGTCCCGAAGAACAAAAGTCCTGAAGAACAAAAGTCTATGAGGGAGGAAGTGTCCTGAAGAACAAAAGTCTATGAGGGAGGAAGTGTCCTGAAGAACAAAAGTCTATGAGGGAGGAGGAACAAAAGTGTCCTGAAGAACAAAAGTCTATGAGGGAGGAAGTGTCCTGAAGAACAAAAGTCTATGAGGGAGGAAGTGTCCTGAAGAACAAAAGTCTATGAGGGAGGAAGTGTCCTGAAGAACAAAAGTCTATGAGGGAGGAAGTGTCCTGAAGAACAAAAGTCTATGAGGGAGGAAGTGTCCTGAAGAACAAGTGTCCTGAAGAACAAAAGTCTATGAGGGAGGAAGTGTCCTGAAGAACAAAAGTCTATGAGGGAGGAAGTGTCCTGAAGAACAAAAGTCTATGAGGGAGGAATTGTCCTGAAGAACAAAAGTCTATGAGGGAGGAAGTGTCCTGAAGTGCACCTTTATTTGCCATTTCAAATCCAGTGGTAATTTAGCCACCACCATCGTCCAATCCCAAAACTTCCAGGAAATGATGAGCAACAATTTGGAGGTGAGCCGTAATGGTGGCAGGTGAGGAACACAGTTGCGAAGATTCAGGAGTGATTAATGGAAACTCATTTTTCATGGCAATTAAAATTATTAAAGCCGGGGGGCCTTTCTGCAGTAACTCTGAATTGCTCCAGGAACAAGGCGGTGCCACAAAGCTGAAGAACCAAAATTGCATTAGTAGTCGAGGAGAACTGTATTAAAATGCAAATGTACAGCTGTTAATAGTTCTTCAAAAACAATAATCCCCTACCGTCAGTCATGTGTCAAAATGGTTAATGGAAAAATACCCCAGAGACACGCAAGGTCCTTTTTCCATTCTGACTTTGATTAAAGGAAGAAATTCTGCTCAGGGAAAACTGTTCAGGGCTGGATGGGACTGGGTCTCTGTCCCAAATAGCACCTTCTTCCCTGTGTAGTGCATTACTATTGATCAGGGGCGATAGGGATTTTGTCAAAAGAGGTGCACTATTTAAGGAATAGGGTGCCATTTGGGATGTACCCTGGGACTGGATGGGGATAGGATTGGCAGAGTGTGGCTTAATGTGGGCAGGATCCCAAACTCATTGTTCAGACTTCCTGATTCCAGAGATATGCCTTCTCATTGGGAATAGCCTGTCTGTGTTGCCGACAAGGGGGAAGACGATCCCATCTCTACAGCTCTAAATCTGACGTGCATGTATTAAAGACATTCATCACCCCGTTGTGTTTAGCACTTAACCTGTATTGAGTAACACTTAAATGAAATGCTTATGAAACATCTGCCTGCCTGTGAATGAAGAGGGAGGTTAGGGAGCAGCTGTGGCTGAAGGAGTGTCACACAGAAAGACATAATTGAATGAATAGTCTACTTGGTTATTCTGTCTCTTCATTATGATTCTGCTGGGGGTTATAGAGAGATGAGAGTCTTCTCTCTCACCAGAGGGAAAAATGCAATTTTCACTCCAACTAGACAGCATGGGCCATGGGGAGACATGTTGTTGTTGCACATTGAAGCAAATTTATTAAGGACATTATGATTCGTTATGAAACCTCAGATAACACAGAGACTAAGTAAAACATGTATGTCTGTTTATGGCCAATCACCCATCCCTGATCATCAAATTGTGTTTAGATATGTGTCTGTCACTGAATAGATATAATGGCCACGTTAAAGGGAACCTTCACCTCTAGACACTATTTGGGGTGTTTTTTCCCAGTCACCCTGCATAATAATGAGCGGGTGTTTCAGGCATAAGTATGCATTATAGCTGCATTTTGTCATTTTAGCATTGGGGAAGTTCAACCAATGACACCATTGGTTGAATGAGTCTGCTGTCTGATCGAAAAATTAATGGATTCATGTGTTGAAGCAATTATTGTGGTCTTTATTTTGCAGACTGCACGATCAGGTGATCACGTGAGTAGATATGACAGTCCTTGTTCATAAGAGCTATTGAACATGTCTCAATGGTGTTCCTATCTGCCAAGACATTGCAGGATAGCTAGGTTGACTCATTTTCCCCAGCTTTGTAAAGACTACAGCCTGATGGGAACCATACTTCCTTGTCCCCAGCCTCGAAGGCAGGCTTTTCAAAATGGGAGTGGTGCTAGTTTACAGGTTCACGGGAGGTATGTTACCGTGTACTGTCTACCTGAGACTGCGAAATAATTAGCTACAATGGCTACTTCAATCCAACAGTTTCATCTGAGTGCACAAATCAGTATGCCTACCTCCCAAAGTCCAGCACTACTACTGGGCTTGTGAAAGCCACACACTCCTAACTGACAGCCACAGACTCCAGAAAACCAACAATGGCGAGGGTGTTACTTGCTGATATGTCCAAAGCCTTTGATCGAGTAGATCACACAAAGCTCCTGCAACATCTGTCTGACATTGAACTGTGTCCAAGGTTACTAGCCTGGCACAGCAGCTACACAACAGGTAGAAGACAGAGGGTGATGGTTACTAGCCTGGCACAGCAGCTACACCACAGGAAGAAGACAGAGGGTGATGGTTACTAGCCTGATTCACAGCTACACCACAGGAAGAAGACAGAGGGTGATGGTTACTAGCCTGGTTCACAGTTAAACCACAGGAAGAAGACAGAGGGTGATGGTTACTAGCCTGGCTCCACAGCTACACCGCAGGAAGAAGACAGAGGGTGATGGTTACTAGCCTGGCTCCACAGCTACACCACAGGAAGAATACAGAGGGTGATGGTTACTAGCCTGGCTCTACAGCTACACCACAGGAAGAATACAGAGGGTGGTGGTTACTAGCCTGGCTCTACAGCTACACCACAGGAAGAATACAGAGGGTGATGGTTACTAGCCTGGCTCAGCAGCTACACTACAGGTAGAAGACAGAGGGTGATGGTTACTAGCCTGGCTCTACAGCTACACCACAGGAAGAATACAGAGGGTGATGGTTACTAGCCTGGTTCACAGCTACACTACAGGAAGAAGAAGAGGGTGATGGTTACTAGCCTGGTTCACAGCTACACCACAGGTAGAAGACAGAGGTTGATGGTTACTAGCCTGGCTCCACAGCTACACCACAGGTAGAAGACAGAGGGTGATGGTTATGAGCCTGGCTCCACAGCTACACCACAGGTATGACAGAGGGTGATGGTTACTAGCCTGGCTCAGCAGCTACACCACAGGAAGAAGACAGAGGGTGATGGTTACTAGCCTGGCTCAGCAGCTACACCACAGGTAGAAGACAGAGGGTGATGGTTACTAGCCTGGCTCAGCAGCTACACCACAGGTAGAAGACAGAGGGTGATGGTTACTAGCCTGGTTCACAGCTACACCACAGGAAGAAGACAGAGGGTGATGGTTACTAGCCTGGCGCCACAGCTACACCACAGGAAGAAGACAGAGGGTGATGGTTACTAGCCTGTCTCCACAGCTACACCACAGGTAGAAAACAGAGGGTGATGGTTACTCGCCTGGTTCACAGCTACACCACAGGTAGAAGACAGAGGGTGATGGTTACTAGCCTGGCTCCACAGCTACAACACAGGAAGAAGGCAGAGGGTGATGGTTACGAGCCTGGCGCCACAGTTACACCACAGGAAGAAGACAGAGGGTGATGGTTATGAGCCTGGCTCTACAGCTACACCACAGGAAGAATACAGAGGGTGATGGTTACTAGCCTGGCTCAGCAGCTACACCACAGGTAGAAAACAGAGGGTGATGGTTACTAGCCTGGTTCACAGCTACATCACGGGAAGAAAACAGAGCGTGATGGTTACTAGCCTGGCTCCACAGCTACACCACAGGAAGAAGACAGAGGGTGATGGTTACTAGCCTGGCGCCACAGCTACACCACAGGAAGAAGACAGAGGGTGATGGTTACTAGCCTGTCTCCACAGCTACACCACAGGTAGAAAACAGAGGGTGATGGTTACTAGCCTGGCTCCACAGCTACACCACAGGAAGAAGACAGAGGGTGATGGTTACTAGCCTGTCTCCACAGCTACACCACAGGTAGAAAACAGAGGGTGATGGTTACTAGCCTGGCACCACAGCTGCATCACAGGAAGAAGACAGAGGGTGATGGTTACCAGCCTGGCTCCACAGCTACACCACAGGTAGAAGACAGAGGGTGATGGTTACTAGCCTGGCTCCACAGCTACACCACAGGAAGAAGACAGAGGGTGATGGTTACTAGCCTGGCTCCACAGCTACACCACAGGTAGAAGGCAGAGGGTGATGGTTACTAGCCTGGCTCAGCAGCTACACCACAGGTAGAAGGCAGAGGGTGATGGTTACTAGCCTGGCTCTACAGCTACACCACAGGAAGAAGGCAGAGGGTGAAGGTTACTAGCCTGGCTCTACAGCTACACTAGAGGAGAAGGCAGAGGGTGATGGTTACTAGCCTGGCTCCACAGCTACACACACCACACATGACTGTAAGTCGCTTTGGATAAAAGCGTCTGCTAAATGGCATACATTATAGAAGACAGAGGGTGATGGTTACTCGCCTGGCTCCACAGCTACACCACAGGAAGAAGACAGAGGGTGATGGTTCCTAGCCTGGTTCACAGCTACACCACAGGAAGAAGACAGAGGGTGATGGTTACTTGCCTGGTTCACAGCTACACCACAGGAAGAAGACAGAGGGTGATGGTTATTAGCCTGGCTCCACAGCTACACCACAGGAAGAAGACAGAGGGTGATGGTTACTAGCCTGGCTCCACAGCTACACCACAGGAAGAAGGCAGAGGGTAATGGCAAATGGCACATTTAGCCCTGGGTCAGAGGTCACCTCTGGTGTGCCACAAGGGGGCGTGGTTTCACCTTCACATGTCCACCCGAAAAGTTGTCTTCATTGACACACTGGACACTGGGTATGTAGATGATGTAGGGCTGTCCTGAGCCATACCATTAACCAGCATCCAAGAGGACATTTCCATGGGCTTGGAGGTGAAGCAGCTGGAAGAGTGGGCCACATCCAACAACATGCTCCTGAATGGGGAAAAGTCTGTGGAAATTGGGATGTTTTTCTAGAGACCATCCACAACCTACACCACTAATTACCCACAAAGGAGAGTAATTGACAAACAAGCAAGTTGATGTGCTGTCGGTAGATAACTACCAATATAGCTCTCTTCTAAACGAGGCAGTGTTGTGTAGTACAGTACAATTTGGTGATTGATTCGGCCATAATGGGGGCTTGCTAGAACCACTACAAGCCAATAGTTGTTTGCTATATTTAAAATGTATTGTGGTATAACATTATAGCTAGCTAGCAAACTAGCCTAGCTAGCCTCATGCATCTCATTATGAGCGAAACTGTAGAAATGTTTTGATGATGATGGCGGAGAGTAAAGGAATGAGTTTGGCTTGATGACTCATATTAGTAACTATACCTGTGTCTGTGAGATCTCTCATATTCTACACCATGCTGATACAGTAGGAATGCAGAAAGTACACAACGGTTGCCCATGGATGTGTAATAGTGTTTTCGTCTTCCTCTCAGACAATACCGCTTGGATACAAAGAAGTTTATGACTCTCAAGAGATGTGAACCAACCAAACACACCATATGCAAGTATTCTCTTTGCAGAACTGTAGTTCTTATTATAAGCATTATTAGTATATTTTCCTTCTATTGTATACTGTATATGTCATACATTGCCATAACTGTTCCTGCATACTGCTGTGTAAACTCACCTCGGTCTCCACAACAAATCAAAGCCCTGTCTACTTATTTGCAATATTGACATATTGCGATATTGTCGTATTAAAACAGGTTGAAATATGCTGTACCCGTAAAATGTACAGAACCAGTGTGCGAAGCTGTCATCAAGGCAAAGGGTGGCTACTTTGAAGAATCTCACATATAAAATATATTTTGATTGGTTTAACACTTTTTTGGTTACTACATGATTCCATATGTGTTATTTCATAGTTTTGATGTCTTCACTATTATAGTAATAATAATAATAATGTAGAAAATAGTACAAAAATAAAGAAAAACCCTTGAATGAGTAGGTATGTCCAAACTTTTGACTGGTACTGTATGTACAACAGCTAGCAATATCTACAGTGAATTCAGAAAATATTCAGACCCCTTCCCCTTTTCCACATTTTGTTACATTACAGCCTTATTCTAAAAAGTATTACATATTGTTTTTCTCATCAATCTACACACGATATCCCATAATGACAAAGTGATATTTATTACAAACATATTTATTACAAAAAATATATATATATATTTATTTACATAAATATTCAGACCCTTTGCTATGAGACTCAAAATTGATTTCCGGTGTATCCTGTTTCCATTGATCATCCTTGAGAGGTTTCTACAACTTGATTGGAGTCCACCTGTGTTAAATTCATTTGATGGGACATGATTTGGAAAGACACACATATATCTATATAAGGTCCCACAGTTGATAGTGTATGTCAGAACAAAAATCTAACCATGAGGTCGAAGGAATTGTCCGTAGAGCTCTGAGACATGATTGTGTCGAGGGTACCAAAAACTGTTTGCAGCATTGAAGGTCCCTAAGAACATTGTGGCCTTCGTCATTCTTAAATGGAAGAAGTTTGGAACCACCAAGACTCTTCCTAGAGCTGGCCATCTGGCCAAATTGAGCAATCAGGGGAGAAGGGCCTTGGTCAGGAAGGTGTCCAAGAACCCGATGGTCACTCTGCCAGAGCTCCAGAGTTTCTCTGTGGAGATGGGAGAACCTTCCAAAAGGACAACCATCTCTGCAGTACTCCACCAATCAGGCCTTTATGGTAGAGTGGCCAGACGCAAGCCAATCCTCAGTAAAAGGACCATGACAGCCAGCTTGGAGTTTGCCAAAAGGCACCTAAAGGACTCTCAGACCATGAGAAACAAGATTCTCTGGAGGAAACCTGGCACCATCCCTATGGTGAAGCATGGTGCCAGCATCATGCTGTGGGGATGTTTTTCAGTGGCAGGGACTGGGAGACTAGTCGGGATTGGGGGAAAGATGAACAGTGCAAAGTACAGAGATCCTTGATGAAAACCTGCTCCAGAGCGCTCATGACCTCAGACTGGGGCGAATGTTGACCTTCCAACAGGACAATGACCCTAAGCACATAGCCAAGACAACACAGGATTGGCTTTGAGATACGACTCTGAATGTCCTTGAGTGGCCCAGCAAGAGCCCAGACTTGAACTCAATCTAACATCTCTGGAGAGGCCTCATAATAGCTGTGCAGCGATGCTCCCCATCCAACATGGCAGAGCTTGAGAGGATCTCCACCCGGCACAGCTAGAAGAGGACTGGCCACCCGTTAGAGCCCAGTTCCTCTCCAGGTTTCTTCCTTAGGTTTCTGCCTTTCTAGAGATTTTTTCCTTTTCACCGTGCTTCTGCATCTGCATTGCTTGCTGTTTGGGTTTTTTATCCTGGGTTTCTGGATAGCACTTTGTTACATCTGCTGATGTAAAAGGGCTTCATGAATACATTTGATTGATTGATCTGCAGAGAAGAATGGGAGAAACTCCCCAAATACAGGTGTACCAAGCTTGTAGCGTCATACCCAAGAATACTTGAGGCTGTAATCGCTGCCAAAGGTGCTTCAACAAAGTACTGAGTAAAGGGTCTGAATACTTATGTAAATCTGATATTTCAGTTTTTTAAGTGTTCAACACATTTGCAAAAATGTTATTAAATTTTTTATTTTTACAATGAGGCTGTAACGTAACAAAATGTGGAAAAAGTCAAGGGGTCTGAATGCAGATGTAAGCATACTAGGCATTATATACAGTGCCTTGCAAAAGTATTCGGCCCCCTTGAACTTTGCGACCTTTTGCCACATTTCAGGCTTCAAACATAAAGATATAAAACTGTATATTTTTGTGAACAATCAACAACAATTGGGAAACAATCATGAAGTGGAATGACATTTATTGGATATTTCAAACGTTTTTTAACAAATCAAAAACTGAAAAATTGGGCGTGCAAAATTATTCAGGCCCCTTAAGTTAATACTTTGTAGCACCACCTTTTGCTGCGATTACAACTGTAAGTCGCTTGGGGTATGTCTCTATCAGTTTTGCACATCGAGAGACTGAATTTTTTTCCCATTCCTCCTTGCAAAACAGCTCGAGCTCAGTGAGGTTGGATGGAGAGCATTTGTGAACAGCAGTTTTCAGTTCTTTCCACAGATTCTCGATTGGATTCAGGTCTGGACTTTGACTTGGCCATTCTAACACCTGGATATGTTTATTTTTGAACCATTCCATTGTAGATCTCCGTCCCAGTCTCAGGTCTTTTGCAGACTCCATCAGGTTTTCTTCCAGAATGGTCCTGTATTTGGCTCCATCCATCTTCCCATCAATTTTAACCATCTTCCCTGTCCCTGCTGAATAAAAGCAGGCCCAAACCATGATGCTGCCACCACCATGTTTGACAGTGGGGATGGTGTGTTCAGGGTGTTGCTTTTACGCCAAACATAACGTTTTGCATTGTTGCCAAAAAGTTCAATTTTGGTTTCATCTGACCAGAGCACCTTCTTCCACATGTTTGGTGTGTCTCCTATGGATATCTTTATGAAATGGCTTTCTTCTTGCCACTCTTCCATAAAGGCCAGATTTGTGCAATATACGACTGACTGTTGTCCTATGGACAGAGTCTCCCACCTCAGCTGTAGATCTCTGCAGTTCATCCAGAGTGATCATGGGCCTCTTGGCTGCATCTCTGATCAGTCTTCTCCTTGTATGAGCTGAAAGTTTAGAGGGACGGCCAGGTCTTGGTAGATTTGCAGTGGTCTGATACTCCTTCCATTTCAATATTATCGCTTGCATAGTGCTCCTTGGGATGTTTAAAGCTTGGGAAATCTTTTTGTATCCAAATCCGGCTTTAAACTTCTTCACACCAGTATCTCAGACCTGCCTGGTGTGTTCCTTGTTCTTCATGATGCTCTCTGCGCTTTTAACGGACCTCTGAGACTATCATAGTGCAGGTGCATTTATACGAAGACTTGATTACACACAGGTGGATTGTATTTATAATCATTAGTCATTTAGGTCAACATTGGATCATTCAGAGATCCTCACTGAACTTCTGGAGAGAGTTTGCTGCACTGAAAGTAAAGGGGCTGAATAATTTTGCACACCCAATTTTTCAGTTTTTGATTTGTTAAAAAAGTTTAAAATATCCAATAAATGTCGTTCCACTTCATGATTGTGTCCCACTTGTTGTTGATTCTTCACAAAAAAATACAGTTTTATATCTTTATGTTTGAAGCCTGAACTGTGGCAAAAGGTCGCAAAGTTCAAGGGGGCTGAATACTTTCGCAAGGCACTGTATTATACTACAACATCAGTCTAACTGAATATGGAGTTAGTTGGGTAATGGCAGCTGGTGTAGTAAGCTTTGGTGCTGTGGCGATGTTGACAGGGTTGTTAGATTTGGGGGGGCTGAGATTTTGTCTCCTCGTAGACAACTGTCTGGTCCATTCTGCACTCCACAGCCAGGTGGACAAGCTTCTCCTACAGTTTCTTCACCCACTACTACTTACAGATTATATGTTTGTACTGCAAGCGTCGTCCTGGAAAGACATGAAGACTGATCATGAAGATGTGTAAAACATGAAGACTTATCATGAAGATGTGTAAAACATGAAGACTTATCATGAAGATGTGTAAAACATGAAGACTTATCATGAAGATGTGTAAAACATGAAGACTTATCATGAAGATTTGTAAAACATGAAGACTGGTCATGAAGATGTGTAAAACATGAAGACTGGTCATGAAGATGTGTAAAACATGAAGACTGGTCATGAAGATGTGTAAAACATGAAGGCTTATCATGAAGATGTGTAAAACATGAAGACTTATCATGAAGATGTGTAAAACATGAAGACTGGTCATTAAGATGTGTAAAACATGAAGACTGGTCATGAAGATGTGTAACCATACAATAAACCATGTACTTCCGGTGCCGACAGAGATGGCCGCCTCGCTTCGCGTTCCAAGGAAACTATGCAGTTTTTTGTTTTTTTACGTGTTATTTCTTACATTAGTACCCCAGGTCATCTTAGGTTTCATTACATACAGTCGAGAAGAACTACTGAATATAAGAGCAGCGTCAACTCACCATCAGTACGACCAAGAATATGACTTTTGCGAAGCGGATCCTGTGTTCTGCCTTCCACCCGGACAACGGATCGGATCCCAGCCGGCAACCCAAAACAACGACGTCGCAAAAGAAGGAAACGTAGCGGTCTTCTGGTCAGACTCCGGAGATGGGCACATCGTGCACCACTCCCCAGTATACTTCTCGCCAGTGTCCAGTCTCTTGACAACAAGGTTGATGGAATCCGAGCAAGGGTAGCATTCCAGAGGGACATCAGATACTGTAACGTTCTTTGCTTCACGGAAACATGGCTCACTGGAGAGACGCTATCGGAGTCGGTGCAGCCAGCTGGTTTCTCCACGCATCGCGCCGACAGAAACAAACATATTTCTGGTAAGAAGAGGGGCGGGGGCGTATGCCTTATGGCTAACGAGATGTGGTGTGGTCACAAAAGCATACAGGAACTCAAGTCCTTCTGTTCACCTGATTTAGAATTCCTCACAATCAATTGTTGACCGCATTATCTACCAAGGGAATTCTCTTCGATTATAATCACAGCCGTATAAATTCCCCCCAAGCAGACACATCGATGGCTCTGAACGAACTTTATTTGACTCTTTGCAAATTGGAATCCATACATCCCGAGGCTGCATTCATTGTAGCTAGGGATTTTAACAAGGCTAATCTGAAAACAAGACTCCCTAAATTGTATCAGCATATCGATTGCGTAACCAGGGCTGGCAAAACCTTGAATCACTGCTATTCTAACTTCCGCGACGCATATAAGGCCCTGCCCCGCCCTCCTTTCGGAAAAGCTGACCACGACTCCATTTTGTTGATCCCTGCCTACAGACAGAAACTAAAACAAGAAGCTCCCACGCTGAGGTCTGTCCAACGCTGGTCCGACCAATCTGATTAAACACACTCCAAGACTGCTTCCATCACGTGGACTGGGATATGTTTCGTATTGCGTCAGACAACAACATTGACGAATACGCTGATTCGGTGTGCGAGTTCATTAGAACGTGCGTTGAAGATGTCATTCCCATAGCAACGATTAAAACATTCCCAAACCAGAAACCGTGGATTGATGGCAGCATTCGCTTGAAACTGAAAGCGCGAACCACTGCTTTTAATCAGGGCAAGGTGACCGGTAACATGACCGAATACAAATAGTGTAGCTATTCCCTCCTCAAGGCAATCAAACAAGCTAAGCGTCAGTATAGAGACAAACTAGAATCTCAATTCAACGGCTCAGACACAAGAGGTATGTGGCAGGGTCTACAGTCAATCACGGATTACAAAAAGAAAACCAGCCCAGTCACGAACCAGGATGTCTTGCTCCCAGGCAGACTAAATCACTTTTTTGCCCGCTTTGAGGACAATACAGTGCCACTGACACGGCCTGCAACCAAAACATGCGGCCTCTCCTTCACTGCAGCCGAGGTGAGTAAAACATTTAAACGTGTTAGCCCTCGCAAGGCTGCAGGCCCAGACGGCATCCCCAGCTGCGCCCTCAGAGCATGCGCAGACCAGCTGGCTGGTGTGTTTACGGGCATATTCAATCAATCCCTATCCCAGTCTGCTGTTCCCACATGCTTCAAGAGGGCCACCATTGTTCCTGTTCCCAAGAAAGCTAAGGTAACTGAGCTAAACGACTACCGGCCTGCAGCACTCACTTCCGTCATCATGAAGTGCTTTGAAAGACTAGTCAAGGACCATATCACCTCCACCCTACCTGACACCCTAGACCCACTCCAATTTGCTTACCGCCCAAATAGGTCCACAGACGATGCAATCTCAACCACACTGCACACTGCCCTAACCTATCTGGACAAGAGCTCGGCATTTAACACCATAGTACCCTCGACTACAGCTCGGCATTTAACACCATAGTACCCTCCAAGCTCGTCATCAAGTATCACCGCCTGGTACGGCAACTGATCCGCCCACAACCGTAAGGCTCTCCAGAGGGTAGTGAGGTCTGCACAACGCATCACCGGGGGCAAACTACCTGCCCTCAAGGACACCTACACCACCCGATGTTACAGGAAGGCCATAAAGATCATCAAGGACAACAACCACCCGAGCCACTGCCTGTTCACCCCGCTATCATCCAGAAGGCGAGGTCAGTACAGGTGCATCAAAGCTGGGACCGAGAGACTGAAAAACAGCTTCTATCTCAAGGCCTTCAGACTGTTAAACAGCCACCACTAACATTGAGTGGCTGCTGCCAACACACTGACTCAACTCCAGCCACTTCAATAATGGGAATTGATGGGAAATTATGTAAAACATATCATTAGCCACTTTAAACAATGCTACCTAATATAATGTTTACATACCCTACATTATTCATCTCATATGCATATGTATATACTGTACTCTATATCATCTACTGCATCTTTATGTAATACACGTATCACTAGCCACTTTAACTATGTCACTTTGTTTACATACTCATGTCATATGTATATTCTGTACTCGATACCATCTACTGTATCTTGCCTATGCCGTTCTGTACCATCACTCATTCATATATCTTTATGTACATATTCTTTATCCCCTTACACTTGTGTGTATAAGACAGTAGTTTTGGAAATGTTAGTTAGATTACTTGTTGGTTATTACTGCATTGTCGGAACTAGAAGCACAAGCATTTCGCTACACTCGCATTAACATCTGCTAACCATGTGTATGTGACAAATAAAATTGGATTTGATACAGTGGACTGGTGTGTGTTTTGTTACACTCAGAGTCAATCATTGTTACACTCAGAGTCAATCATTTTGCATCAGGCTGTTAGTAAAGACGTGAAAGGTTTGAGGGGGGCTGGACTTAGACAGTAGAGTTGTATATTTTTTGTTTATGAGCACCTACAGTTGTGCAGACAAGCACTGCCACCAATGGAGTGAATAGGCTAGAAGAGTACACTAACAGCCCCTTCATCCCCATGCCAAGGAACTGACGAGCTCGAGAAAGGGGGATACCTAATCAGCTGTACAACTGAATGCATTCACCTGAAATGTGCCTGCCGTATTGAACCCAACACCTCTGAATCAGACCGGTGCAGGGGGTTGGCCTTAATCAATATCAATGTCGGGAACAGTGGGTAAACAGCCTTCCGCAGAAAGACAGAGTTTTAACTGGTCAGCTCGGGGATTCGACCCAGTATACTTTCAGTTACAGGCACAACACTCCTACTCGCCAGGCTACCTGCTGCACTGGTATTGTTAGCTACGTTTCCTCACACCTCTTTTCTGCTGCGCTGATGTTGGCTGATCGGATAGCATCCTCTTTGAAGTGAAATGGAAAATTGATAGAATAGCATCACTTGTCAACGTTTGATGATATGGCAATTCATCAGTGGAGAATTTTGTTACGTTTCGAAATCCTCTGGCAACAGACTTTTCGATTTCTCACGCCTCCATGGGACGGTCCTGACGTTCTGAAGTCGCTATGAATTCTGGATATTGTAGTTTGCTTACAACCAGGCGATGTAGATTGCCTGTTTCTACCAGTGAGATACAGAAACGCTCATATATGGCATACAAAAATTCTAAATTGGTATGACATATATGTTAATAATATATTAAATGGACATATATAGTGAAATAAAGCAGAGGTGACATTAAATGGACATATATCGTGAAATAGAGCAGAGAGGACATTAAATGGACATATATAGTGAAATAAAGCAGAGGTGACATTAAATGGACATATATAGTGAAATAAAGCAGAGGTGACATTAAATGGACATATATAGTGAAATAAAGCAGAGGTGACATTTCCATTTAATATTGTCTCGATTAGTATGGTCAGATAAATTAAATCTAAATCTTATAGATAAAGATAGTGGCTGTATACACACATGTAGACATACTGTAATGAAACAGCAATGAGCTTTGAGCCAGAGGACCGGCGTGCTATCGACTGTGCGGCGAAAGCATGTTCGAACGGCAGAGGCTATTTCTGCGCTTATAAAGCCAGGGTCGTTACACTACTCCCTCCTTTCAAAGAGCGCGTCTTCGCGCTAGCTTGAGAATCTAAGACTTACAGGAACGCGCTCACCGGCTAAGTACATGCACTGTCGTGGATGCGATGTCCGATAACTTCTGACACCAGTGTAATGAAACAGGTAGAGAGCAGGTCTCGAACCCTCGATCTTCGAGCACGAGGTCCGGCGCGCTATCGCCTGTGCCGCAACAGCAAGCTCGAGGGGTAGCGTCGATTTCCGCGCTTATAAACCCAGGGTCGTTACACTACTATTCCTTGTGGAGCAATTTGTCTGTAATACAGTATGTTTGAGTGTATACGTTCAAAACATATGCCGAATATCACACATTAGAGTACATCCCTGTAGACTTGTTAAAAGTGAATAATTCAGGGCTAAACTTTAGGAGGCCTACTCCTTAATGAGGCCGGCTGTAAAAGCACCCTGCAGACAGCCGATGAACACACAAACCTGGCACACACTTTAATTACTGATAAATTGTGAGCCAGATAAACGCAGCGAGGAGCGGATTTCTCCTCCAGAGGGTTCTAATCGCTGTAAAGCCGAGTGCTGATCCTTACTGCCGACTACGAGGCTTCCATGGCAGGTGCCACTGCACTGAGGAGTCCCACAACAGACGCTGCTATCTGCTATTGACTCCAAACGGCACTCACTCACAATCTCCTCAATCTCTCTCACAGGGACTGGAACACAACTTGGCTTCCATGCACAACTTCTCTCTGTAGACTATAAGGAAAGCACGGTATCATAGACCAATAGACCAGAGTGACTCTGGGAAGAATTGAAGCTTAAACTCAGGAAGTATAGAGCTTACTGTATATGTATGGTCTTCTGATTGGTCTTGGAGTGAATTTGGATGAATGGTGTGATCAGTTTTGCTTTGATGAAGTTGGAAAAAGTTTGGTTCTTGTCTTGATCAGGAAGATCAAGAACCAATTCTAAGAAGTTCCGGAATTTATAGGCTCTATAAGGAATGGTAGATCAGGATAACATTTATTTTTATATATCTTATTAAAATGTTACAGATTATGTGACATTATGGTGCGCTAAGAAAAGCATGGAGCTCAGTTTGAACTGTATCTTTGGAGTGAGATGTGTGAACACTGAGGAATCGATTAAATGTATACTATGCACTATTAGGTACAGCATGTTGGAAGACTCAATTATGTTGAGAATAATTATTGTACATGTTTCAATGTCTGGTAATTGAGATATCCTTAATATCTATTGACCTTGAAATCCTACCATCATTATAATCATTGAGACATGCATATAAAGAAATCACACTCGAAGAACATTAAACTGATAAAACGTACAGTATTTTTATTCATATGTACACCTCCATCCCATCCGTCCCCCATAAATAAATGTTTTAGTCATACAGTTGATGAGTACGTATAATATATTTAGACAGTTCTACAGCGTATGTACAGGGTAGCTGTTTTCAAGGATTCACGTCTACATCATCAGCAACATCAGTGTCTTTGTTTGAGGGACCAATAATGAGTATTCATGGAATGAGAGAGAAAGGGAGAGAGAGTGAGTGAGTGAGAGCGAGAGAGCAAGAGAAGGAGAGAACGAGAAAGAGAGAGTTTGTGGGAAGAGGGAGACAGCTTTATGTGGGCATATACTGACGCAGGTCAATTCGGGACAAACTATGTACAATACAAACCATTCATACAAATTAGACTCTCTAAGACATCAAATTCATTACATTACATGTTTTATTAAGTCAATGACAATTAGCAAAGCCCCAAGTCAATCAAAACTGAATATTAACAATAAACCTAATAAGGCTGTGATTTTCTAATAATAATCTGAGCCAAGATTTATACAGGGACACTCCAAATAAGCTGAAGAATGAACAGCATCATTTCTGAACATGTAAAATGCTTAATTTTTTAAATATTTTTTTTATAAAACATGCCTGCGGGAGAAGCCTGCTCAATGCTAGCTCAATGTTAAGTCCGTCAGGCCATGGGACCATCTCCACCTGATGCTTCGATTGCACACCAACACACTCCTCTTCTTCAGCTCTCTCGCCTTTGAGGTCGAAGGGTTTGGAAATGTGTGGGGATCTTGAAGGCCTTCAAGGATAAGAGTCTGGACTGTTATTTCTGAGAGAGCGGAATTGAACTACTTTGAATGAAGAGTATTGCAGGTGGCAAACAAAACACAGGATCCTGTACGTTGCAGTCCAATTGGTAGCTCACAGAACTGAACTTTCATACAGAAAGTATGGTGGCCCTGAGGAGCAAAGTAAGAAATACTAAAAGGAGAAAATCTAGGCATTTAGAAACAAACTGGACCAAGCAAATTTACCTAACATAACATAAAAAGTTGTTACAAACTAATAAGACTTACATGAAATGCTGATTTTACTTAGTTACAAATGGAACTATCAACCTCAAATATGTACACATTATGCATCTATGAAATCATTGATGGAAAAAAAGTTATGAAAACAATAAATCAAATGGATTATAATCAATATTATTTGTTTAGTCATAGTATTTGTATACTGATAACATAATTATAATTATACAAATAATAATGGTTTTGCACAACATTTGAAAGAAAAAAAGTACTGCTCCCATAAATCTTTACTTTCTGTATTGTCATCAAAAGTCTTCATTTCATATATAGGTAATGAATTCATTTGACACATTATTTTATGTTCAGAACATTACAGCTAACATATATTTCTCTGGGTGGGGAAAAATAAGAAGCCCCACTAAGTAACTTTCTGCTCCACATTGGGGTTGTTGTTGTGGGAGTGGTCAGCCAGAGGGGAAGTAGGGAGTTTCACTGTGGTAGTTGTAGTCCGGGCAGACTTTCTGCACCAGCTTGTAGTCAGTGCTGTAGAAGGAGATGTAGATGCAGATTACTTTAAAGGGCTTGGAACAGAGCCAGGAGACGTGGCTCTGAGTCTGCTCCTGGTAACATGTCTTGGATGGGTCGAAGTTACACAGCGTGTTCCTGGCACCCTTCTCCACCTTCTCGTACTCGATGCGGCAGTTGAAGGACTTGGAGTCCTTGGCGTCAATCACGGACTGCTGGGCTGCCACATCGAACTCCACGATCTTCGTTGGCGGGACGAGACTCACAGACACGTTTCCCTGGCCTGTGGAGTTGTGTCTGAAGTAGACACTGAAGGTTCCGTTGCCGTGGTCCACAATCTTCCCGGTGATGAGGAGGTTGAGCTTGACTGTCTTGATGTTGGAGTGGAAGTCTCCCCAGCCAAACATCTTCTTGAACTTGCCTGTCTTGACCATAGGCCGCCGTTTGGCTCTAGGTCTAGAATCATGGAGGTCGGTGGAGTTCCTCAGCCAGTCCCAGAGGTCCTGCTCGGAGTAGGGCTCCGGGGTGTCGTAGCGCAGGTCCAGGGCCGTGGTGTTCTCTTTGCCATGGAGTGTCTGTGACAGCAACCTGCTGATTGACAGGTCCTTGCCGCTTTCTGTCCATATGTGTTTTAACGTTGACTTGGGGCTGCCCGATTTGAGGAGGTCTCCCTTGGAAGCATGTACACTTGTCACCTGAAACAAAGAGAGAAGAGGAGATACGTTTCTCTAACTGGTTTGTCATACATTTAGAGGCTGTTACAGGAGACACGGTAGTACTAGAGACAATTAAACATTTATCTAAACAGGCAATGAGACACATCAGCAGATATTAATACCAGATTCAGAAAATATTGACTTCACATTCAGGCCCAACACACAGCTTTCTACAAAACTGACCGATCAAAAGGGATTCTAAAGTGGGGAGATACTGGTAATCCATCTTCCAACGATCTTCAATTTAAAAAAGTAGCAGACAGCCCCCATTTGGGAGTTAGAATGTGAGAGACAGAACACAGCGATCCTCTCTCTCTCTCTCTCTCTCTCTCTCTCTCTCTCTCTCTCTCTCTCTCTCTCTCTCTCTCTCTCTCTCTCTCTCTCTCTCTCTCTCTCTCTCTCTCTCTCTCTCTCTCTCTCTCTCTCTCTCTCTCTCTCTCTCTCTCTCTCTCTCTCTCTCTCTCTCTCTCTCTCTCTCTCTCTCTCTCTCTTTGTCAGTCAGATAATAGAAGGGATTTCCACTTGGCTCCCCCAGATAGATAAATGCAGTGGCTATTCAGTGAATAAAGACCAGACTATTAAACACAGAGCGCTGCTTGGATTGATGATTGATGAACCCCCAGGATTTCACCATTTAGCCAAGATGAGCGGAATTAGGTTCATTCAGGCCCCGGCGGCGGAAAGTGACATTGATTGGCTGATTTCTACTGTAAGACATGACAGCAGATCCGTCTTGCCCAGGGTTTTTGCATTTTGTGGGCCGAGGCACTCCGGGGTCGATATGTAGAAAATAAGGTTTCGCTACCAATAAGTTTGCTGTTTGGAGATGAATTGACTTCCTCCCTACAGACAAGTTTAAACATATCATTGTGTAGGGGGGAAATATGCCTATATGGTTCCCATAAGGCTCTTGGTGTAGAGAAAAAAAAGAAACAAAATCAAAACGTTGAATGACCTGGGGTGTGTTTTGAATTGCACATTAAAAGCCATTTGAACCTAGCTTGGAGTAGAGTAGAACATTATCATATCATTTCTGTAGGAAGCGTTCTTTGCGCATTGGCCAGAAGTAGGATCTTAATTTGAGCCAGTTTGCTACAACAGGAAAATAATCCTGCAGCAACAGGAAATGTGAATAATTATGTGGATTATAATGAATAATTATAGTAGTTACAGGTGACATTTTACAACCTCTATTTTAGCCTGGTTTCTATTGACCACAGCGTAATGGGTAAAGTATTCCACTCTGAACCTGCGTATGAAGAATAGCCGTAAGCCCTGACTGCTTGAAATACCTTGAAATACCAAATTCATTAGTTCCCATTAAACTACATATTGCTACTAAACATACACAATTTCATTGATTACATAAGGAGATCACAATACAAATGTATTGATCAGAAATCTTCTCTGCATCTGGTTTAAGTCAATGGAAATGTTTACAGATTAATTGAGATAAAATATGAAGGAAGATTAGCCTACTGAACAGGGCCGAATTCATGGATATTGATTAAGGCAGCCCTCCGCAACGCTCTAATTCAGAGGAGTTGGGTTAAATGCAGAAGACACATTTCAGTTGAATGCATTCAGTTGCACAACTGACTAGGTATCCCCTTTCCCTTTCCTTTCCCTTTAATAGCATATGCAATAATGTGTATTTTTTGTTGTTGTTGAGCTCATTCATTTGCATGATGTGATGGCACACTAAAATGTGGATATTTATCCATACTTACTATTTGTCCATTGTCCTCTATAGACAGCCACCACACAATATACACACACACATCGATCTACGAAGCTTTGGGCAGTTTATCTGACTTCATCATCCAGCATGCTTTGGGCCTTGGGCCAATGTGTTTGACTCCATTTTACAGCATGCTTTGGGCCATGGGCCAGTGTGTCTGCTGAGGCTCAGTGCTGCCAGATGGGTAGTTTACCTTGGGGGACGGACGGTGCATCTGGTAAACATGGACAGCACTCTGGCCAGCAGAGGCCTGAGCCTCACAGCTGACTATAGGCCAGGCTCAGACAGATGGCTTCCCCTGGGCCTAGGCTATAGGTATAGGGAGATGGCTGGGTCAGAGAGAGCTGTACATGCTCTGTGTGTTCAGGATGTAAGTCATTACACAATGCAACAGCAGTCGACACAGTGGTTCATCAATCATCAACAGCAGATGCTATGGAATGACACACACATACATGTACGCACACATGAACCCATAAATGCACAAACACACACACACACAAACACACACGCACTATAGCAGGATACCATTTGACCCTAGCAGCAAGAGGACTCACAACTGTGCACCTCACAACTCAGCTAGCTGATAACCATCACAACTCAGGCTGATACCATCACAACTCAGCTAGCTGACCATCCATCTCAGCAGGTCACACATCTACTGATACCCATCACATCTCAGCTAGATACGCATCACATCTCTGTCATCTCAGCTAGCTGATAACCATCACAACTCAGCTAGCTGATAACCATCACAACTCAGCTAGCTGATAACCATCACAACTCAGCTCAGCTGATACATCCATCTCACATCTCAATCTCAGGTGATACCCATCACATCTCAGCTAGCTGATAACCATCACAACTCAGCTAGCTGATAACCATCACAACTCAGCTAGCTGATAACCATCACAACTCAGCTAGCTGATACCATCACATCTCAGCTAGCCGATACGCATCACATCTCAGCTAGCCGATACCCATCACATCTCAGCTAGCCGATAACCATCATCACATCTCAGCTAGCCGATACCATCACATCTCTCAGCTCAGCTGATAACCATCACAACTCAGCTCAGCTGATAACCATCACAACTCAGCTAGCTGATAACCATCACAACTCAGCTAGCTGATACCATCACATCTCAGCTAGCCGATACCCATCACATCTCAGCTAGCCGATACCCATCACATCTCTCAGCTAGCCGATACCACATCTCACATCTCAGCTAGCTGATAACCATCACAACTCAGCTAGCTGATACCATCACATCTCAGCTAGCTGATAATCACACTCACAACTCAGCTCAGCTGATACCATCACATCTCAGCTAGCTGATAACCATCACAACTCAGCTAGCTGATACCATCACAACTCAGCTAGCTGATAACCATCACAACTCAGCTAGCTGATAGCCATCACATCTCAGCTAGCTGATCACAACTCACGATAACCATCACATCTCAGCTAGCTGATACCATCACATCTCAGCTCAGCCGATACATCCAGCTAGCCGATAACCATCACATCTCAGCTAGCCGATACCCATCATACCATCACATCTCAGCTCAGCCGATACCATACCCATCACATCTCAGCTAGCTGATACCATCACAACTCCATCACATCTCAGCTAGCCGATACCCATCACATCTCAGCTAGCCGATACCCATCACATCTCAGCTAGCCGATACCATCACATCTCAGCTAGCCGCATCACATCTCAGCTAGCCGATACCCATCACATCTCAGCTAGCTGATAACCATCACAACTCAGCTAGCTGATAACCATCACAACTCAGCTAGCCGATACAACCATCACATCTCAGCTAGCTGATAACCATCACAACTCAGCTAGCTGATAACCATCACAACTCAGCTAGCCGATACCCATCACATCTCAGCTAGCTGATAACCATCACAACTCAGCTAGCTGATACCCATCACATCTAACCATCATCAACTCAGCTAGCTGATAACCATCACAACTCAGCTAGCCGATACCCATCACATCTCAGCTAGCTGATAACCATCACAACTCAGCTAGCTGATACCATCACATCTCAGCTAGCTGATAACCATCACAACTCAGCTAGCCGATAACCATCACAACTCATCACCATCTCAGCTAGCTGATAACACAATCACATCTCAGCTAACCAGCTGATAACCATCACAACTCAGCTAGCTGATACCATCACAACTCAGCTAGCTGATACCATCACATCTGATCAGCTAGCTGATAACCATCACAACTCAGCTAGCTGATACCATCACATCTCAGCTAGCTGATAACCATCACAACTCAGCTAGCTGATCACAACTCACCATCACAACTCAGCTAGCTGATACCATCACAACTCAGCTAGCTGATACCATCACAACTCAGCTAGCTGATACCATCCATCACAACTCAGCTAGCTCAGCAGCTCAGCTAGCTGATAACCATCACAACTCAGCTAGCTGATAACCATCACAACTCAGCTAGCTGATACCATCACAACTCAGCTAGCTGATACCATCACATCTCAGCTAGCTGATACCATCACATCTCAGCATCACATCTCAGCTAGCCGATCACACGCATCATCACATCTCAGCTAGCCGATACGCATCACATCTCAGCTAGCCGATACCCATCACATCTCAGCTAGCCGATACCCATCACATCTCAGCTAGCCGATACCCATCACATCTCAGCTAACCGATAACATTACAACTCAGATAGCCAATAACCATCACAACTCAGCTAGCGGATAACCATCACAACTCAGCTAGCTGATAACCATCACAACTCAGCTAGCAGATAACCATCACAACTCAGCTAGCAGATAACCATCACAACTCAGCTAGCCGAAAACCATCACAACTCAGCTAGTTGATAACCATCACAACTCAGCTAGCTGATAACCATCACATCTCAGCTACCTGATAACCATCACAACTCATCTCTGAATGGACTGCTGTCACCAATGACATGCCAAAATCCCCTCATACATCATTTAGTGGTGATTCTGAAATAGCACCCTATTTCCTATATGCAGTTGATACCCATCACATCTCAGCTAGCCGATACCCATCACATCTTTGCCCAGCCAAGCTCACTACATAGAGGTCTGGTCAAAAGAATTGCACTATAAAGGTAATAGGATCCAGAAGATATGATGGAGTGGAAGTTTTTCTTCAACTAATAGCAAACAGAGAACACCAATAGAAAGCAGCATAGTCCAAACTCATCCATTCATTAAGCGTTTGAGAACAAAATGGATGCCTTAAAATTGTTACAACTGATGCAGTCTAAAAAGATATACAAGCTGCAATATGTAACATTTTGGCGACCCGGCCAAAGTCACATAGAATGTGAGTTCTAGATCTGTCAATCTCATTGAAAGCAAGTCTAAGAAGCGGTAGACCTGTTCTATGTGCTTTATACAATGATTCTCTACACTATACTTGTTTGTTTTGTCACAAACTAAAATTAGGCAAAATATTTGAATTTTAACAACCAGGAAACGACGGAGTGATTTCTGCATATTGCACTTTTAACTACAACAGCAATCTATAGCTCCTTAGGCTGGAAAACCAATATTTACTGTCCTTTAGCAATGGCAGACTGTTTTCATCTATGGAATATTAAAAGTCTTTACAGTGCTGTGATGCTACAGTATATATTCTAATAAAGAAAACATTGATTGTGTGGCTATAGTTAAGTACCGTATCGTTATGTTGAAACAAATGAAGACATGGTCTAAGACTTAATGCAAACACCACAGATAGGGGTGACAACATGTCAGCCTTTAGTCTAACAGATAAACACACCCCTTATTAACACCCCCTGAAATCAATATCCAGAGCCCCTTAGCAATATCTTAAATTGAAACACAATGATTTTATGTGGGGAGCAACAGAGTTTGGTTCAACCTACAGTACATAATGTCAGGGGAAATACTGCGCCTCGTGACCCCAGTTTAGGATGTGCATGTTAATGATGAGCATGAGAGAAGACTATATGATCAAATTAAACTATCAAAATGTAATAATTAACATGATTCTAATTATTATTGCTACATCTGAGTACTGATTAGCAGAAATCAAGGTTTCACTAGGCGTAAGTTCATTACCAGGACATCAACCATAGTTTGAGCTATGACATTCACCGCAGTACATTAAAGAGTTTCATACTTGAATAACATGACATGATATCACACATATAAAGTTGTCCTACTTTTAAGGTCTGACAAAAAAGTGAAGGCATTGCTCATACTTAACATATACCACAATGAAACTTGACAATGAAATTATATGGTTTATATTTTTCACACGACACACATTTCATACTGTTAAAAAACAACCTTCTACTTAGCCTATTGGACGACTGAGTTGATGTTAATATTAGAAAATCGAATTGAGTCTTCTTTTGCAAAAGAGAGTCGACAAAAGATTGGAGAAGAGGTGAGCTTCCTAACGTTCTACTTAGCTCTTATTGAAAACCTCCAATCATATCCATGGTAAAGAAACGGCAAAGCTTTTCCTGAGATGTAATTCTAGGGGAAGAATGAAGTCCGGCAGACTATAATGGGTTGAATGAAAATATCCCTCGTGAAAGACGATGGAGAAAGGGAACAGAACGAGAGGGAGAGTTGACAGTTCTATAAGAAGGAGAGAGAAGGAAGGACAGCAGAGGAGTGACCCTGGGCATACATACAGTTAACCTCCAATTGAGTAAAGTATTATCAGCGAGAGTATAGAATCTTCCTTCAGTATTGATTGGCCAGCTGTAACTAATAAGAAACGGGATCTTCACAAGACAATACTCATAGCTAACCACATCCCATGCAGCCACTGTAACCTTGTATGCATTTAAATATTTCCTCTGTACATTTTTTTTTTGTAATACTTGAATGCAATGGAGAATGTGAAACTATTGCTCTTTCTTACAGAACAACAACAACACTCTGTTTTCTTTTGAATCAATATCACTACTGCCAACCTCTTCAAATACATTACTTTTGCTACATATTCAGTCAGAACCCATTCAACAAGGGCATCATTAGCTGACAGTCCCCGATATCAGGCACTAAACTTTTAAAAACACAACGTTTTGTTTCAACGTTTTTATTGATTTGATCAAAGACTATACACTATACTATACTATACACCTAGGATAGGATAAAGTAATCCTTCTCAACCCCCCCTTAAAAGATTTAGATGCACTATTGTAAAGTGGCTGTTCCACTGGATGTCATAAGGTGAATGCACCAATTTGTAAGTCGCTCTGGATAAGAGCGTCTGCTAAATGACTTAAATGTAAATGTAAATGTAACATCTGACCGTATGTTGGCTCATACAGTTGGGATCCTGTCCTCTATTCCCCTACTATAAGTACAGGGCCGTAAAACAGAGTCATCACTAACATGACTACTCAGTATGCTTGCCTTGGGCTGAAACCATTGGTGCTGGAGAGCAGAGCCGGCACTGCAGAGAGCAAGACAGCTGTTAAGCAGTGCTGTAATATCACAATGTGACCATGCACTAGAACTGCCTAATGGTCTTGTAAGAAGGCTGTTAGATGCACAATTAAAGCAGACTCTTCTTACTGTGTATGTGCCTGTGTGTGTGTGCGTGTGTGGATGAGAGAATGTGTGTGTGGATGAGAGAATGTGTATGTGTGTGTATGTGTGTGTATGTGTGTGTGTGTATGTGTATTTGTAAAATGACCATAGGCTCCCTGTAGCATCAGTAAGTAGGTAATGTGATAGAAAAGCACAGTCCCAGACACACAGTAAAGGAAGTGGAGCAGAGACCAATGTTTTAAGGTGATCAGGGGCCTGGAGCTCAAACCAACCAAGCAACCAACCAAGCAACCAAGCAACCAAGCAACCACACTCTAAAAGGACATTTACAACCTGTTTGTTCCCTTCCACCATTGTTGTGCTTTATGTTGGTATCTAGAACAAATATATGAACACAAAAGTGGCATTTGCTGTGAGCTTTTAAATGTAATCAGCTTGTGTGACTGGCACACGTTGACTTGCTCTCCTCCCTACTGCAGCAAAAAGGCACCACAGCAGAGCAAGTGTTCATTGTGCTGAATATCATTTCAGCCATTTATTTTCTTACTGAACATCTCTGTTACCGATATCCCTAATTTGTTGAGGAGAAACATCCCCTATTTCCACAACCCTTGCTCTCTTTACGTGAAACACGTAAGCATCATATGCATATGACCAATAAGGCCTGACCTATAGCCTATCATAATGACGTCAATAAAATGGTTATAACAAACTCCATACACATTTATATCGAACCCAAAATGGATGCGTAGGAGGCAAAAAGGAAACTCGAAACGGGTGAATGTTTACTGGAGAAACAGGAGGTAAAGGGGAAGTCAGATCTGTGGAACACAAAGATCTGAGATCACAAAAAAGGCAGGTATAATAGCAAGCGTTAGGTGAGTATTATATGTGCAAATAGTTGCTCTTAGATCACAATATTATAATTTTGTCTGAACATTTGGAACAGTGTAAACATTTAAGTGATATTGCCCAAGAAGCTGGTATTTGAAGGATATATTGCCACGGGTGTTGTTAGGCCCGAAAATCAGCTTCAAGGGCATTATCACTTTTATACAACGGGTTACCAACATATTCAAATAAACATTATTTTGATGAATTTATTCATACTATTTCATCCTTCCACAAGTTATAGTCACCACACAAATCTAAGGTTGCTACCCAAGCTGGCTGGTCGTTCGTTCTATCAGTTTGGTTGCCAGAGACGTGACCCAGTCTTTGACTATTTTTGTTCTGCATCAATGGACACAACCCAGTTCATTCTAAATGTTCCATTATCATACTGGCTAGCAACGTTCTTATCCCTTGCTTGCTATCTAGCCAAATACGGATAACTTACTATCACATCAAACAGTGCAGCTAGAATAACAGCAGCTACATTTGCATTTGTTTAAGCTGTTTTCTAGTGACTTCCATTTGGATACATCCGTAACAATGATGTACAATTTCGCCTGGTATAGGAAATTTGCTCTCTCGTCAGGACATTGTTGTTCAGAGGAGCTAGCCAACAACACAGCTAACACAATCACTTAAAACAGAAGCTGGAAAGATATCAATATTGAAACAATGTTGCAAATGTCAGAGAAACAGAGAGCAAGGTTTATACAAATCTCCTCTGTTAAAAACCAAATGCTAGTCTAAAAGAAATGGAAGATAATGTCTAGATGCTTTTTATTGTGGAGATCAAGTTGATAAATTGACTGGCTGGGTTGATGAGACAATGGATTGCGCATTGAGATGGACAGTCTAAATAGGCATTTCAACGTCATAGCCTTAGACTCTGGTAACTTGTGGAATAGTCACCGGCAGGGAAGCGGTTTTAACCAATCAGCATCCAGGATTAGACCCACCCGTTCATATTACACTAAATAAATACGTTTACCAGAGCATTGACATCACCAGACCCGGGCTTTCGGGGCACTGAATCCCTGCTGGGATGATGTAAAACAAACTAGTCTACACTGCATTACACACTGCAATGAATAATCCAATCATGATCCCTGGCCTGCCCTGCCTTTTTAGTGCTGCTTAAAACCAGTATTTCTGTGTGGCACTTTAGGAGGTGGAGTCAAAGTTGTTTTCCAAAGTAATTTTTGATTCATCCAAAGAAATGTTAATTCTCTGAGGGAGAGAGTGCAAAGATGAGAAGGACGTTGGTAACCTTCATTAGCTTGCCACTATAATATGACATTTTGTTAGCCCGTGATGATGTTATTCAGAGATACTGAACACACAGTAAGCCAGATTTGAGTAACTTGTTGTTGACTCAAAAGCTGCACTGACAGATACGAAAAAATACTAACTAACGTTAGGGACTACCCAGTCTAGCTAGCAGTGCTGCTAACATTAGCTATCCAGTAATTTTCATGAGCAGGATTTTGACAGTAATTGATTAGCTATCTAGACACTGAATCCAACTGCTGGAACTCAGTTCACCATCCGACAAGTATCACTAACTAACCAATTACTGTCTAATCAAGTACTGTCCGAATATGCAAAAAAATGACAATAAAGCTAGCTACCTATCTTAAGGCTAATATGACATTATCTACTTTTGTTAACATCAGCTAAATTACAGTAGCTAGCTACTGTATCTGTAGAAAAAACAAAGCAATATATACAGTGCCTTGCAAAAGTATTCATCCCCCTTGGCATTTTTCCTATTTTGTTGCATTACAACCTGTAATTTAAATAGATTTGATTTGGATTTCATGTAATGGACATACACAAAATAGTCAAAATTAGTGAAGTGAAATGAAAAAAAATATTTGTTTCAAAAGAATTAAAAACAGAAAAATGGTGCATGCATATGTATTCCCCCCTTTGCTATAAAGCCCTTAAATAAGATAATACATTAAATAAAGTCCACCTGTGCGCAATCTAAGTGTCACATGATCTCAGTATACATACACCTGTTCTGAAAAGCCCCAGAGTCTGTAACACCACTCAGCAAGGGGCACCACCAAGCAAGCGGCACCATGAACACCAAGGAGCTCTCCAAACAGGTCAGGGACAAAGTTGTGGAGAAGTACAGATCAGGGTTGGGTTATAAAAAAATCTCAGAAACTTTGAACATACCACGGTTCACCATTAAATCTATTATAAAAAAATTGAAAGAAAATGAGACCACCACAAACCTGCCAAGAGGGCCGCCCACCAAAACTCACGAACCAGGCAGGGGGGGCATAAATCAGAGAGGCAACAAAGAGACCAAAGGTAACCCTGAAGGAGCTGCAAAGCTCCACAGATGAGATTGGAGTATCTATCCATAGGTCCACTTTAAGCCGAACACGCCACAGAGCTGGGATTTATGGAAGAGAAGAAAATAAGCAAACACGTTTGGTGTTCGCCAAAAGGCATGTGGGTGACTCCCCAAACATATGGAAGAAGGTACTCTGGTCAGATGAGACTAGAATTGAGCTTTTTGGCCATCAAAGAAAACGTTATGTCTGGCGCAAACCCAACATCTCTCATCACCCCGAGAACAACATCCCCACAGTGAAGCATGGTGGTGGCAGCATCATGCTGTGGGGATGTTTGTCATCTGCAGGGACTGGGAAACTGGTCAGAATTAAAGGAATGATGGATGGCGCTAAATACATGGATAATCTTGAGGGAAACCTGTTTCAGTCTACCAGAGATTTGAGACTGGGACGGAAGTTCACCTTCCAGCAGGACAATGACCCTAAGCATACCGCTAAAGAAAAACTTGAGTGGTTTAAGGGCAAATATTTAAATGTCTTGGAATGGCCTAGTCAAAGCTGTACACCAGTGGAACCCATCCAACTTGAAGGAGATGGAGAAGATTTGCCTTGAAGAATGAGCAAAAATCCCAGTGGCTAGATGTGCCAAGCTTATAGAGACATACCCCAAGAGACTTGCAGCTGTAATTGCTGTAAAAGGTGGCTCTATAAAGTATTGACTTCGGGGGGGTTGTATAGTTATGCACACTCAAGTTCTGTTTTTTTGTCTTAATTCTTGTTTGTTTCACAATAAAACATATTTTACATCCTCAAAGTGGTAGGCATGTTGTGTAAATCAAATGATACAACCCCCCCAAAAACATTTTAATTCCAGGTTGTAAGGCAACAAAATAGGAAAAATGCCATACATTTTTTTGAATACATTCGCAGGCCATTGTATAAGATGGACATAGATGATTAATTATTGAGGAAGAGGTCGAGAGATGCAGCTCAGCAAACACAGAGACGGTTGTTGTATTTGCAGGAGTAAGTGAATCGATTTTGTGTGTGCTTACAATACAATTATGTAGCAAGTAGCTACATAGATGGGTTGGCTGACAATGTCACAAACAATTTGTGAGCTTCCATGGGGCAGAAGTCAGCCTGTTGTGATTCTGGATGGCCAGATTGATAACAAGAATGACAAACTGATATGTGGGGAATTGTAAGTGGCTCATTTCAGCATGTTTCATCATGTTATCAAATAAAATGTTAAAATCACATTTTATTTGTGTGACGCTCGTCTGAAGAAGTGGACCAAGATGCAGCGTGGGGTAGGTTAATCATATTCTGTAATGATCACCAGAAAACCAAGAACGAGAGAACCAACGAAACGTACAGCATTGTAGGGCTCAACAGCAACAATACAAGGACAAGATCCCACAACATAGATGGGAAAAAAGGCTACCTAAGTATGATTCCCAATCAGAGACAACGATAGACAGATACCTCTGATTGGGAACCACACTCGGCAAAACACAAAGAAATACAACACATAGAATGCCCACGCAAATCACACCCTGACCAAACCAAATAGAGACATAAAAAGGCTCTCTAAGGTCAGGGCGTGACAATTTGTCACATACACATATTTAGCAGATGTTATTGCGGGTGTAGCGAAATGCTTGTAGTAAGGTGTTTAGTCCCAGGTTTCTCATTGATATCATGTCTTGTTTAGAGGTGTTTTGACTGATTTCATGTCAATGCAAATATGGCAAAAATTCGGTAGCAGCTAACCAACAACTCTAATGATGTATTTGAGACAACAAGTAATTATTGTGCAAATGTATTTGTTTGCAATAAACATTGGAGATTAAATATAGCTTACATGTTGTCAACTATCTAAGCCAACCTCATCTGTTTTTCCCCATGGTTGCATGCATGGCGATTGTGTTGCTAAAGCAACAGAGAGAGAGAACACAGGTATTGTGGTTAGTGAAGGGTAAGACAGTTGAATATTAATTGGGCTTAAGATTGAGTGAACTGCTAATAACACAATTATGTCATGGCATTAGAAGCTTCTGATAGGCTACATGACATCATTTGAGTCAATTGGAGGTGTACCTGTGGATGTATTTCAAGGCCTACCTTCAAACTCAGTGCCTTTGTTTTGCTTGACATCATGAGGAAATCAAAACAAATCAGCCAAGACCTCAGTAAAAGAATTGTAGACCTCATCTGTACAAACAATAGTACGCAAGTATAAACACCATGGGACCACTCAGCCGTCACACCGCTCAGGAAGGAGACGCATTCTGTCATTAGAGATTAATGTACATTGGTGCGAAAAGTGCAAATCAATCCCAGAACAACAGCAAATGACCTTGTGAAGATGCTGGAGGAAACAGGTACAAAAGTATCTATATCCACAGCAAAACGAGTCCTATATCGACGTAACCTGAAAGGCCGCTCAGCAAGGAAGAAGCAACCACTCCAAAACCACCATAAAAAAGCCAGACTACGGTTTGCAACTGCACATGGGGACAAAGATCGTACTTTTTGGAGAAATGTCCACTGGTCTGATGAAACAAAAATATAACTTTTTGGCCACAATGACCATCGTTATGTTTGGAGGAAAAAGGGGGGTTGTCACGACTTGGTCTTAGTATTTTGTGTTTTCTTTAATTATTTGTTCAGGCCAGGGTGTGACATGGGGTTATTGTATTGTTGTATTGGGGTTTTTGTAGGCATTGGGATTGTGGTTGATTAGGGGTGTGTCTAGTATAGGCTTAGCTGCCTGAGGCGGTTCTCAATCAGAGTCAGGTGATTCTTGTTGTCTCTGATGGGGAACCGTATATAGGTAGCCTGGTTTCACTTTGTTTTTTGTGGGTGATTGTTCCTGTCTCTGTGTAGTGTTCACCAGATAGGCTGTAATTAGGTTTCACGTTCCGTTTGTTGTTTTGTATTTGTATAGTTATTTCATGTATCGCTTTTTTCATTAAAGACATGAGTAACCACCACGCTGCATTTCGGTCCGACTCTCTTTCGACAAACGAAGAACGCCGTTACAGGGGTCTTGCAAGCTGAAGAACACCATCCCAACCGCGAGGCATGGGGTTGGCAGCATCATGTTGTGGGGGTGCTTTGCTGCAGGAGGGTCTGGTGCATTTCACAAAATAGATGGCAACATGAGGAAGGATAATTATGTTGATATATTGAAGCAACATCTCAAGACATGAGTCAGGAAGTTAAAGCTTGGATGCAAATAGGTCTTCCAAATGGACAATGACCCCAAGCATACTTCCAAAGTTGTGGCAAAATGGCTTAAGGACACCAAAGTCAAGGTATTGGAGTGGCCTTCACAAAGCCCTGGCCTCAATTCCTATAGAAAATATGTGGGCAGAACTGAAAAAGTGTGTGCTAGCAAGGAGGCCTACAAACCTGACTCAGTTACACCAGCTCTGTCAGGAGGAATGGACCAAAATTCACCCAACTTATTATGGGGAGCTTGCAGAAGGTTACCCGAAACGTTTGACCCAAGTTAAACAATTTAAAGGAAATGCTACCAAATACTAATTGAGTGTATGTAAACTTCTGACCCACTGGGAATGTGATGAAAGAAATAAATGCTGAAATAAATCATCCTCTCTATTATTATTCTGACATTTCACATTCTTAAAATAAGATGTTGATCCTGACTGACGTAAGAGAGGGAATTTCTTCTAATTTTAAATGTCAGGAATTGTGAAAAACTGAGTTTAAATGCATTTGGCTAAGGTGTATGTAAACTTCCAACTTCAACTGCACTAACACGACATGACCTGTGAAGTCATAGACAGGTCTTCACCTACAGTTTAATTTTGTTTAATTTCATTTCTAATCTTTATGGATGGATTAACATCCTAGTACTATGTAATATAACTAGCAAACATTGTTAATATTTAGTTGGAGAAAGGATTGTATGCTGGTATGTATATATGTGTAAAATTGTGAAGTGTTATTGGAGGGGGTGTATTTGTTTTTGTGTAATTAAATGAGTAAAACTATTATCCTGTAGCTAATTGACCTTGGAATCTGTGATTTATTGCCACAAATATTATGAAATCCAATTTTCAAGTGCGTTTGGTGCCTGCGTTTGTACATAATGTATCTGCAAAAGTTATCCTCCCCACACTCTACAGTAATAATACAAGTTTACTGCTAATGTGAGTTTACGCAGTTCCAACATAATCCCAAAAATGGCAGGTCAAAATCCCAATCCTGCTAAATTACACCTAACTAAAACATTATTTCATGCAAAACATTCATTTGTGGTCTAGGCTGGCATCCTTTGGATTGTTTTGGAACTGCACGGTGCGCGCAGGATGACGAGCTCACATTAGTTAGCAGTAATGGGACCTTCATCAACATGAGGCTTTTCCTTTATTGCTAAATCAAATATTGGACATTGTTTATAAAAAGATTACAACAAAAAAATGACAAATACTTTTTACAACAATTTTCTTCATGGAAAATTACGATATAGTTATGCACTTGTAATTAGTACCTGCTTATAGATTTTTTTGAGATGATTAACACCATATTCCATGGTTTACTGACCACAATCCATTGAATTAATATTAAGAAGTGTTGATTATTTGGCGTCAGGAGAGCATAGCGCATGGAAGAAAGCAGTGAGCTATGCAACATAGCCTTATGTTTCTGCACAATATTCTCTGCTAGCGAGGCCAAGAGTGCGGGGCGCTTCATATTGGTTGCGCAGGGATCAAATCCCCCCCACCCCGAGTCAGCCCCAGGTCTTCAGGGTTAAGCCTGGGATGTTCTGAATGTCTAGTGACGTCCCTGCACAAGAGAGTTCTAACAAGAAAAAATAAATATATAGTGTATATAAAGCATTTATTACAGCAGACTAAAAACAGTTGCATGCATTTATGAATTGCGGTTTACGTATTGTTTATGCTAATTATTATGAAAAGCTCCCTTTGTTATTTAATTGCTTGATTGCATTTCAAAGCATGAATGTCTCCTATTCTGTCTGGTGGCATGAAGGAAAGAGTGATTGACTGATACAGCAGCCTATATATTGAATTATAAACTGGGCGGTTCGAGTCCTGAATGCTGATTGGCTGACAGCCGTGATATATACAACGGAACGACTTGATTAGTGTAGTGTCAACAACGCACCCACTGCCAGCTGGCCTACTTCAGCAGTACTGTATCATTTTAATCATTTTAGTCAATAAGATTCTTGCTACGTAGCTTAACTTTCTGAACATTCGAGACGTGTAGTCCACTTGTCATTCCAATCTCCTTTGCATTAGCGTAGCCTCTTCTGTAGCCTGTCAACTATGTGTCTGTTTATCCCTGTTCTCTCCTCTCTGCACAGACCATACAAACGCTCCTCACCGCGTGGCCGCGGCCACCCTACTCTGGTGGTCCCAGCGAGCACGACCCACGTGGAGTTCCAGGTCTCCGGTAGCCTCTGGAACTGCCAATCTGCGGTCAACAAGGCAGAGTTCATCTCAGCCTATGCCTCCCTCCAGTCCCTCGACTTCTTGGCACTGACGGAAACATGGATCACCACAGACAACACTGCTACTCCTACTGCTCTCTCTTCGTCCGCCCACGTGTTCTCGCACACCCCGAGAGCGTCTGGTCAGCGGGGTGGTGGCACCGGGATCCTCATCTCTCCCAAGTGGTCATTCTCTCTTTCTCCCCTTACCCATCTGTCTATCGCCTCCTTTGAATTCCATGCTGTCACAGTTACTAGCCCTTTCAAGCTTAACATCCTTATCATTTATCGCCCTCCAGGTTCCTCGGAGAGTTCATCAATGAGCTTGATGCCTTGATAAGCTCCTTTCCTGAGGACGGCTCACCTCTCACAGTTCTGGGCGACTTTAACCTCCCCACGTCTACCTTTGACTCTTTCCTCTCTGCCTCCTTCTTTCCACTCCTCTCCTCTTTTGACCTCACCCTCTCACCTTCCCCCCTACTCACAAGGCAGGCAATACGCTCGACCTCATCTTTACTAGATGCTGTTCCTCCACTAACCTCATTGCAACTCCCCTCCAAGTCTCCGACCACTGCCTTGTATCCTTTTCCCTCTCGCTCTCATCCAACACCTCCCACACTGCCCCTACTCGGATGGTATCGCGCCGTCCCAACCTTCGCTCTCTCTCCCCCGCTACTCTCTCCTCTTCCATCCTATCATCTCTTCCCTCCGCTCAAACCTTCTCCCACCTATCTCCTGATTCTGCCTCCTCAACCCTCCTCTCCTCCCTCTCTGCATCCCTTGACTCTCTATGTCCCCTATCCTCCAGGCCGGCTCGGTCCTCCCCTCCCGCTCCGTGGCTCGATGACTCATTGCGAGCTCACAGAACAGGGCTCCGGGCAGCCGAGCGGAAATGGAGGAAAACTCGCCTCCCTGCGGACCTGGCATCCTTTCACTCCCTCCTCTCTACATTTTCCTCCTCTGTCTCTGCTGCTAAAGCCACTTTCTACCACGCTAAATTCCAAGCATCTGCCTCTAACCCTAGGAAGCTCTTTGCCACCTTCTCCTCCCTCCTGAATCCTCCGCCCCCTCCCCCTCCTCCCTCTCTGCAGATGACTTCGTCAACCATTTTGAAAAGAAGGTCGACGACATCCGATCCTCGTTTGCTAAGTCAACGACACCGCTGGTTCTGCTCACACTGCCCTACCCTGTGCTCTGACCTCTTTCTCCCCTCTCTCTCCAGATGAAATCTCGCGTCTTGTGACGGCCGGCCGCCCAACAACCTGCCCGCTTGACCCTATCCCCTCCTCTCTTCTCCAGACCATTTCCGGAGACCTTCTCCCTTACCTCACCTCGCTCATCAACTCATCCCTGACCGCTGGCTACGTCCCTTCCGTCTTCAAGAGAGCGAGAGTTGCACCCCTTCTGAAAAAACCTACACTCGATCCCTCCGATGTCAACAATTACAGACCAGTATCCCTTCTTTCTTTTCTCTCCAAAACTCTTGAACGTGCCGTCCTTGGCCAGCTCTCCCGCTATCTCTCTCTGAATTACCTTCTTGATCCAAATCAGTCAGGTTTCAAGACTAGTCATTCAACTGAGACTGCTCTCCTCTGTATCACGGAGGCGCTCCGCACTGCTAAAGCTAACTCTCTCTCCTCTGCTCTCATCCTTCTAGATCTGTCGGCTGTCTTCGATACTGTGAACCATCAGATCCTCCTCTCCACCCTCTCCGAGTTGGGCATCTCCGGCGCGGCCCACGCTTGGATTGCGTCCTACCTGACAGGTCGCTCCTACCAGGTGGCATGGCGAGAATCTGTCTCCTCACCACGCGCTCTCACCACTGGTGTCCCCAGGGCTCTGTTCTTGGCCCTCTCCTATTCTCGCTATACACCAAGTCACTTGGCTCTGTCATAACCTCACATGGTCTCTCTTATCATTGCTATGCAGACGACACACAATTAATCTTCTCCTTTCCCCTTCTGATGACCAGGTGGCGAATCGCATCTCTGCATGTCTGGCAGACATATCAGTGTGGATGACGGATCACCACCTCAAGCTGAACCTCGGCAAGACGGAGCTGCTCTTCCTCCCGGGGAAGGACTGCCCGTTCCATGATCTCGCCATCACGGTTGACAACTCCATTGTGTCCTCCTCCCAGAGCGCCAAGAACCTTGGCGTGATCCTGGACAACACCCTGTCGTTCTCAACCAACATCAAGGCGGTGGCCCGTTCCTGTAGGTTCATGCTCTACAACATCCGCAGAGTACGACCCTGCCTCACACAGGAAGCGGCGCAGGTCCTAATCCAGGCACTTGTCATCTCCCGTCTGGATTACTGCAACTCGCTGTTGGCTGGGCTCCCTGCCTGTGCCATTAAACCCCTTCAACTCATCCAGAACGCCGCAGCCCGTCTGGTGTTCAACCTTCCCAAGTTCTCTCACGTCACCCCGCTCCTCCGTTCTCTCCACTGGCTTCCAGTTGAAGCTCGCATCCGCTACAAGACCATGGTGCTTGCCTACGGAGCTGTGAGGGGAACGGCACCTCAGTACCTCCAGGCTCTGATCAGGCCCTACACCCAAACAAGGGCACTGCGTTCATCCACCTCTGGCCTGCTCGCCTCCCTACCACTGAGGAAGTACAGCTCCCGCTCAGCCCAGTCAAAACTGTTCGCTGCCCTGGCCCCCAATGGTGGAACAAACTCCCTCACGACGCCAGGACAGCGGAGTCAATCACCACCTTCCGGAGACACCTGAAACCCCACCTCTTTAAGGAATACCTAGGATAGGATAAGTAATCCCTCTCACCCCCCCTAAGTTTTAGATGCACTATTGTTAAGTGACTGTCCCACTGGATATCATAAGGTGAATGCACCAATTTGTAAGTCGCTCTGGATAAGAGCGTCTGCTAAATGACTTAAATGTAAATGTAAATATATCACACCACTTCAGGGGATTGTGGTATATTGTCAATATACCAAGGCTAACCGCGATGCGTCGTGCAGAAGAACAGCGCATAGCAATGGTATATTGGCCATATACCACACCCCTTCATGCCTTATTGCTTAAATATAGGCTAAAATGTTTATGATATTTAGATTTAACAGGATGCGTTTTTAGGCCTACAGCTTGATGGTGGTTAAACAACGCTAATATACAAAGAGTACTAATGATTTTTTTTTTTTTTATTTAATTTTACCTTTATTTAAACAGGCAAGTCAGTTAAGAACACATTCTTATTTTCAATGACGGCCTGGGAACAGTGGGTTAACTGCCTGTTCAGGGGCAGAACGACAGATTGTCAGCTCGGGGGTTTGAACTCGCAACCTTCCGGTTACTAGTCCAACGCTCTAACCACTAGGCTACACTGCCGCCCCAAATAAACAAAATGACTTATTATTATAATGACGATCATGATAATTATAATAACAATAAGAAGGAGATCAAGAAACAAAGAGATCTTCTGCTGATTCTGACAATTAATCTTGATGGTTGTACAGTCGTCTCAAATAAAACTGTGAAAGACCTCGGCGTTACTCTGGACCCTGATCTCTCTTTTGACGAACATATCATTACTGTTTCAAGATTTACGTAACATTGCAAAAATCAGAAACTTTCTGTCCAAAATGACGCAGAAAAATTAATCCATGCTTTTGTTACTTCTTGGTTAGACTACTGCAATGCTCTACTTTCCGGCTACCCGGATAAAGCACTAAATAAACTTCAGTTAGTGCTAAATACGGCTGCTAGAATCCTGACTAGAACCAAAACATTTGATCATATTACTCCAGTGCTAGCCTCCCTACACTGGCTTCCTATTAAGGCAAGGACCGATTTCAAGGTTTTACTGCTATCCTACAAAGCATTACATGGGCTTACTCCTACCTATCTCTCTGATTTGGTCCTGCCATACATACCTACACGTACGCTACGGTCACAAGACGCAGGCCTCCTAATTGTCCCTAGAATTTATAAGCAAACAGCTGGAGGCAGGGCTTTCTCCTATAGAGCTCCATTTTCATGGAATGGTCTGCCTACCCATGTGAGAGACGCAGACTCGGTCTCAACCTTTAAGTCTTTACTGAAGACTCATCTCTTCAGTGGGTCATATGATTGAGTGTAGTCTGGCCCATGAGTGTGACGGTGAACGGAAAGGCTCAGGAGCAATGAACCGCCCTTGCTGTCTCTGCCTGGCCGGTTCCCCTCTCTCCACTGGGATTCTCTGCCTCTAACCCTATTACATTTTTTGCCTCTAACCCTTTCATGCCGTCCCTAGGAGGGGTGCGTCACTTGAGTGGGTTGAGTCACTGACGTGATCTTCCTGTCTGGGCTGGCGCCCCCATTGGGTTGTGCCGTGGCGGAGATCTTTGTGGGCTATACTCGGCCTTGTCTCAGGATGGTAAGTTTGTGGTTGAAGATATCCTTCTAGTGGTGTGGGGGCTATGCTTTGGCAAAGTGGGTGGGGTTATATCCTTCCTGTTTGGCCCTGTCCGGGGGGTATCATCGGATGGGGCCACAGTGTCTCCTGACCCCTCCTGTCTCAGCCTCCAGTATTTATGCTGCAGTAGTTTGTGTCGGGGGGCTAGGGTCAGTTTGTTATATCTGGAGTACTTCTCCTGTCTTATCTGGTGTCCTGTGTGAATTGAAGTATGCTCTCTCTAATTCTCTCTTTCTCTCTTTCTTTCTCTCTCTCGGAGGACCTGAGCCCGAGGACCATGCCTCAGGACTACCTGGCATGATGACTCCTTGCTGTCCCCAGTCCACCTGGTCGTGCAGCTGCTCCAGTTTCAACTGTTCTGCCTGCGGCTATGGAATCCTGACCTGTTCACCGGACGTGCTACCTGCATTGCTTGTTGTTTGGGGTTTTAGGGTGGGTTTCTGTACAGCACTTTGAGATATCAGCTGATGTACGAAGGGCTATATGAATTTGATTTGATTTAAAAAGGAGGCTATAGGAGCGAGAGCTGCGTGCATATTATGTGTGACAAACAGCTGCTGTTAGATCAAATAATATTTGATTTATTTGTGTTGCACCATAATTTTTACATAATATAATCATATACAATTTCAATATAACATATCTTGGAGTGATGGACTGTGCCATCCCCGTAGCCTCCGCAATGGATCAGTCCACTGAGCCATGCGCAAATCAGACTGGTGTCTTGTGCACCATGAATATACACTGCGACTGCTCGAATAAAGAAATATTGGTTGACCAACATCCTATTGACCAAATAATCGACCAGTCGACTAAATGAGGTCATCCCTACTATCTATCAAAGAACACTATGTGAGATTTTCCTGTATTTCCATTTCTATATAAAAGCCAGTCACTATCAGATAAGAACTCTAACCATAACCATGACAACACATTGTGAGTTACAGTGCTGTAACCTAACTTCCTCATACAATAGACCCTCTGTTTGTCAACTTTCTCATCTTCTGCTGCATGATGGAAGTATAATCTTCCATTTTCAGAGTCTCCATGTAGACTTTTCTTGTAGATAATTACATGGTGATTAAGTAAAGGAAAGTACATTTACAGACAGCTTGTGTAAAACAGCAGACGATCAGGTAGGAAAAGTACAGTGGTATCCTATAGCACCACTAATTTACAGATGATCAGTTAGGAAAAGTACAGTGGTATCCTATAGCACCACTAATTTACAGATGATCAGGGAGGAAAAGTACAGTGGTATCCTATAGCACCACTAATTTACAGATGATCAGGGAGGAAAAGTACAGTGGTATCCTATAGCACCACTAATTTACAGATGATCAGGGAGGAAAAGTACAGTGGTATCCTATAGCACCACTAATATACAGATGATCAGGGATGAAAAGTATAAAGGTATCCTATAGCACCACTAATTTACAGATGATGTTTATGGACTTCTATAGCCAGACATAAATGTGTGATAAGTTTGTGTTTAAATATTGATTCTAATATCCAGACACACAATGATGTTTGTTTGTATTCTAGTATCCTGATTCTAATATATCTTGAGGCTCCATAAATCAAAGCTGGCTTTATGTTGTCATCACGCAGATGGCACGACGCCAAATTCACCCCAATTAAAGACCTGAGGAGGAGAGTTAAAGGGGGGAGAGTGTTCCCTCAAAGGGAAGAGAGGGCACCTGTTCACCTGTCATATCCTCATAGCCTCTTCTGATCAGTGACTGAGCATTTTCCCCTCCTCAGAGCAGCTCGTTCCAATGCAGAATTAATGAAGGCAAACAAATCTAAAGTCTCCTCCTCTTCCTCCCCTCACTGGCAGCCCAGAGCAGGCAGCCCTTTGTGTGCTCATTCTCTCTCCACTTTGGTCCCTCTCAACAAATCTTCAGTGTCACACTTAATGAGATTTTCAGTCTGTAAAGTAGGTAGAGCAGCAATGCCCCCCCCCCCCTCTGTCGCTGCCACCACCATCTCCCCTAATGTGTCTAAAGTGTCCACTTCTCCTCTGTAAGTCGTCTTAGTCATATGCATTTTTAAGGCTTTTAAAAGCACATTCAATTATTCACTGTACAAATATGAATATCTGGTGTATAATACAAAATGTTATGGTATTATAATATTAGTCCCATCATTTATAATGATCTGTTTGAGAGAGGTCTCGACGCAGCGACAAAACAAGGAAGGAGTCATTTAATCGTGTTTCGACAGAATTATGCAAACATACAAAATTAATTTCCTTAGCTAAGTAAATGTCAATTAACAATTTGCTGATTAGCATAACACTAAATGACGGCTAATGATCTCCTCTTATAGGACATGGAGTGTAGCGTGTCATACAGTTTTACATTTGGATTTTAACTGGGTTAAAATGGGTTAAATTGGACCTTAGGGATGGTTTCCTGGACCCAGATTAAGCCCTTGAGAGTGATTGCTGGCAGATTAACCCACAATTCAAAGTTAATGTCTCGCATTTGGATATGATTCCTAAACTGACAAGCGTGAGTGTGTGTGTGTGTGTGTGTGTGTGTGTGTGTGTGTGTGTGTGTGTGTGTGTGTGTGTGTGTGTGTGTGTGTGTGTGTGTGTGTGTGTGTGTGTGTGTGTGTGTGTGTGTGTGTGTGTGTGTGTGTGTGTGTGTGTGTGTAGTAAACAAGACACACACACACACACCACAACAGCACAGTCAGCTGACCTTTCAGAAACACAACACCATTGTAAACAGAATTATTTTCTACAGTGCCCTTTATTTATCCAGGTTAGTTTCACTAACCAGGTTTCCATCCAACCTTTTTATGCGAGTACAGTACATGTCGGATGATTTTTTAAATGACAGGCCTGATGGAAACAGGACATTTTTCAGTAAACTTTCCAAATGTCAGCAAAACAAAATATGCTAGACAAGGTGGGATCTTTTCGAGTGGGTAAAATGAATGATGTGAGAAATGCAAGTATTGATATAATAACCATCATATCGAAGTAAACTTGAAGTCACGCGATGATATGTTGTGTGGTCCTCCCACTACGACTCGGGAAAGCATGCAGTTTATTAGGCTACAGATGAAATAAGTTATGATGAACTTCATGCTCCTTTCCAATAAATCCTGAGGGTCTTATTCTGGTGTCATGATCGTTGACACTTAGCTACCGTTTGAGAAAAATAATCATGCTATTTTGTCCATAATAACAATCTCATCATGTAGGTTGCGTGCACTGTTGGCTAGAGCAATACCAGAGTCGGCACATTCACTATATACCGCAAAACATTTTTGTAAGAAATTACGATAGAAACCCATTTAACTTGCCTTTTTTATTCGGTACATGGGAATTTAACCCCAAAGGGTATTTTATGTGCACTACGTCAACAAGTCAATTTGATGGAAACATCTCTGGAGGGAAAATATGCATGTTGTTTTTAATGCAGATTTTTTAATATTCGCATGAAAATCGGTCACCAATTGGATGGAAACCTAGCTACTGAGAGAAAGGTGATTAGTTAGTTAGTAGACTAAGATTACATGTATTCCTCGAACCTTTCTTACAGGCAGAGAGGGAGCTGACTTGTAAATAGTCTGTAATAAGAAACACAGGAGAACCCTGCTTATGAGCGGAAGAATGACGATTTCATCCTGTGAGGTAACGAGACGGTTCCAGGAGTCAGGTAAAGGAAGATAGAAAGAAGAGAGAGAGAAAGAGAGTCGGGTAATCAGGGAAAGAGAGAGAGGGAGAAACAGTCAGAGAGAAAGAGAGAGAGAGACACTGTATATATATATATAATATGACATTTGGAATGTCTTTATTGTTTTGAAACTTCTGTATGTGTAATGTTTACTGTTAATTTTGATTGTTTATTTAACTTTTGTATATTATCTACCTCACTTGCTTTGGCAATGTTAACACGTTTCCCATGCCAATAAAGTCCCTTGAATTGAATTGAATTGAGAGAGACAGGGTAGAGAGAGAGAGAGAGAGAGAGAGAGAGAGACCCACATTAAAAAAATACTACAGTTTACTGTAGAATACTACAGTACATACTATAGAATTCTGTAGTAAACTGTAGTTTGCTGTAGAATACTATACTACACACTGTAGTATCCCTCGATCATGTGTAGTTCTAGGTCATTTTGTAGAATACTGTAAAATACTATAGTAAATACTGCAGTATTATCCACAAAAAAACATTGTATTACATTTTACAGTAATGTCCGCAAAACCCTTCACAGTCCGCAAAACAAATAGTAAATACAACAGTATTTCATTTGAATATACCATGCACCATTCCCCTCCCCCACATCCCAATTTTTGACACCCATAAGTGAGAAACTTATTCCAAGTGTACAGTAGACTATATATTGTGTTCTATACAGGGTACATACAGAGCACAAGCTCTGAACTAACCATTTTAACCCCAGTCTTAACTACCTTCTTTGTCAAAGATAATAAAACAAAAACACTCAAAGATAATAAAACAAAAACACTACATTAATTACTATAGTATATACGACAGTTTTCTTTCACTACAGTATTTATACTATAGTTAACTGTAAATACTACAGTATAATACAGTAAATACTTCAGTCCTCAGAAAACCCTGCAGTGAATACTATACGATATAAATATATTAATGCTACATTATTTAGACTCTCTAATAGTATGTCTTATATGGGGTGTAGAGAGAGAGAGCGATGGGAATATATCGACTTTGCTCTTTGGGGAGTCCTCCTACATTCTCATGCATGTTCCAGTCATTGTTGGAAATCAAAGTAAACCCATAATCCAATAAACTGCCATTTCTGTTTCCAATGACCCCAGTGGACCTCATTTTAAACCCATGACACGTTTCAATCAATATGATTTAGTGGTTGAGGACACTAATAACTCAGGTGGAAGAGACGAAACAAGATGGATTTGCAGGATCACGATCACACTCCCACACCCGCACTTATCACACACACGCACACACACACACACACACACACACACACACACACACACACACACACACACACACACACACACACACACACACACACACACACACACACACACACACACACACACACACACACACACACACACACACACACACACACACACACACACACACACACACACACACGCACACACACACACACACACAGAGGATCCCTTCACTCCTCCTGTATTGGGCATCTGTAATTGCATTTTATAAATGAGTTTTAGTTTCAAACTTTCCTCCATTGATTTTTGGTCAGGAGGTGACACAGTACAGTGTGAAAAGGAGGAGGAGAGGGAGAGAAAGGAGAGGTGTCAATAGCAGCCCCTTGAGGCATATCCCACGGGCTAATACATTAGATTAACGTCCAAATCCGATTGAATTATTGACAGTGCAATAAAATATCAATGTGAAACATGCCAATGCTTGAAAGCCTATTGTTCATAGATATTGATAAATATTGATAGATAGATATAGCCACACACAGTTGAAAGCATTTCTATCACACACAATAAAGTTTACCAATATTATTGGGATCTATAAAGAACATCTCAAAAACATTAAAAAAAAAACATTTAGCTAAATTCAGAAGAAAAATCACAGAAAATGCTTTTATAATCACCAGAAAAACTTTCACTATTTCTCAGAAGTCCCAAAAAGAGAGTCTTCTTAATGAAACCTGAAACAGCCAACTTAATTCCATTTAAATCCAGCCAAATTACCTTCTATTCAAGGCATGCTGCACAGGCTACGCTGATTTAACAAACTACAGATAGTACTAGCTAAGTGATTGAAGTTCATTTTCATTTCAATGAAGTAGACAGGTCTGCCAAGCACTAGCCTAGCCTAGCATCTTAGTGCTCCCACTGGAACTGGCTTCAAGGGATTTAGTTTAGAGCCAGAGAGGAAGGCCATGGTTACACACACGTACACACACACACGTACACACACACACACACGCTAATGCATGGGATCTAGAAAGACTCCATCTTAAATGAACAGCGGCTAGTCCAAGATCAGCCCTGATCTGCCTGTGTGTATGTGTATGCGGCTGTGAGTGTGTGCGGGTGTCTACCTGCGTGCCTAGTGTGAAGCTCTGTCCCTAAGGCAGCAGCTACTATTCCCGGGATCCAGCTAAATTAAGGCAGTTATACATTTTAAAAACATTACAATACACAACCTGTTAAGTGTGTGC